>NW_006929391.1:0-5199 GCF_000298275.1 Orycteropus afer afer
GAAAGAGGGGAAGACCTTCAACAAGATGGATTGATATGGTGGCTGCGATGATGGGCTCAAGTATAGCAGGGATTGTGGGGCTGGCGCGGGACCGGGCAGTGTTTCATTCTGCTGTGCATGGGGTCGCTATGAGTCGGAAATGACTCGACGGCACTCAACAACAACAGCAACAAGTTAAATATTCTTTTAAGTGTACCAAAGTCAACTATAACTGATAACAGGTGTGATGGTTAAGGTTATGCGTCAACTTGGCTAAGCCATGATCTCAATGGTTTAGCTGATATTATGTAATTTTCATCTGTTTTATGATCTGATGTGAGCAGTCAATCAATTGAAAGGGGAGATTCCTTGGAGTTCCAGCCTACATCCAACATATATGGATTTTCTGCCGAAGCTTGCCTTCTCCGGATCCTGCATCTGACTCATCAGCCTCTGACCTCCAGTTCTAGGGACGTGACCCAGCAGCCTGTTGTCTGGCTGGCAGATTTTGGGATTCACCATTTCCTGCAGCCCTATGAGTCAGCAGCCTGCCAGCTGACCTGTTACTTTTGGATTCATCAGACACTGCAACCATATGAATCAGGAGAAGCCTCTAGCCGGATGCCTGACCCATGCATTTGGGACTTGCCAGCCTCAACAACTGCATGAGTCATTTCCTTGAATCTATCTGTCCCTCTATCTATATCTACAGCTATATCTCTATATATTTATATAGATAAATACTTCACTGGTTTTGCTTCTCTAGAGAACTCAGCCTAAGACAAGAGGGGAAGATAACTTAACAGTTATTAACTGTTAAGTAATGTAACAGTCTATTAAGCTCTTCGAACTGGTTGACTTCACAGCTGTTGTCTTCAGAGACCATATAATTATTCCAATTATGATGCCCCAAAACATTTTGGAGTGCCTATTTCAGAAATACCTCTGAAAGTGTGGCTCATTTCCTTAAATGTCTTTAAACTAGAGGTTTGCTTCTTTCAACCACTGTGAGAATGGAGTTTAATTTTAGAAATAAACACTTTGCTGTGAGGGTCTAGTCCCATCTCTTTAACAGATTCTAAACAGCCCCTGCCTATCTCTTTCTGCCCTCTATCCCTCACTGCCCAGTTTACCACTTTTCAGTCCACAGCCCATCCATACTCTTCAATATATCATTATTCCTCTTTCTACTAGTTATTTGAATTTTATGCTCACTCAGTCTTGAACTAGAATCTTTCCTTCCTCCTCAGGGTATTTCTTACTGATTCTTCACTCTTTGACACACACTTCACTTTCTTTATGAAACTTCCCTTGGACTCTAAAATAGGAGATACTGCCTATTCCAATTCTCTCATTGCAGAATTTTTACACTTGCATTTTATTTGGCTTTCTATTTGTCTGCACTTGACTAAAAGCTCATTGAGAATAAAAATATGTGTTTAGAGCTACATTTCCTGTATTTTGCCTATTCCCTGGCATATAGAAGTATCTGAATACACACACACACACACACACACACATACACGGTAAACTTATCAAGTCACAAAAAACAATCTGTTAAATTTGGGCCTTTTTTTTCCCGCCTGGCTGCCATGGGGTTGATTTTATTTCATGGTAACTCCACGTGTGTCAGAGTACAAACTGTGCTGCATAGTGTCTTCAGTAGCTGAATTTTTAGATGATGATCATTAGGGCTTTCTTCTGAGGTGCCTCTGATGGACTTGAATCTCAAAACTGTTGGTGAGCTGGCAATCACATTAACCAGTTGCACCGTGTGGAAGCTCCATATTATTTGGTAGCCAGAGGAAATGGATGTAGTTTGTATGCATGTTTTGGACTTTCCAAGGATGAGGCGCTCAGGGATCAAATATACGATGGAGCAAGAACTTGGCTTTAGAACTTTTCTTTAATTGATGCCCACAAAAAAAGTAGACTTTATAGGGGCTCACAATTTAACTTAAAGAGTTGTTTCCAGTATTTTCTGATATTTGTGTTAAAAGTTTCTCACTCCTCATCATAAGCTGAAAAAAAAAAACATTAAAAAATATCTACATAGTATTCTCCAAAGTGACTTAAATGGATACAACTTTCTCAAATACTAAGAATATTAACCTCCTAATTTGTTGTAAAACCCTTTTCTGTGAGAATTAGGGGAGGCTTGATAGAAAGCACATTTTAATGAATTATTGTTTTCAGATAATTTTGTGAAAATTATGTGTGTAAAAATGTTAAATCAATATATTTAATTACCATGATTAGCCTTTTAAAATAGCATCTTCACATTAATTAAACTGAAAACTATATTTAAATGTTTGTCATATACAAGACACTGTGCTATGTACTACAGGGATTTGTGGATTTCCATTCAACAGTTTATAAACAGCAGGGAGTATAAAACATTTAGAAAAGTGCTCTAATTAAAGAATTTTAAAATTGACATAAAAAAGATATCAAATAAGAGTTTAGGAAGGAAAGTATCAGGTTGCCCTGAGGGAATCAGGAAAACCCATAGTAAACCTATATAACAGAAATGAACTGTCCATAGGGATTCCTAAGCTGTGATTTTTATGGCAGCAAATAACCAGGTCTTTTCTCCCATGGAGCGGCTGGTAGGTTCAAACCACCAACCTTTCAGTTACAGATTAGCCCTTAACCTTGTGTCACCAGGGTTCCTTATATATTATATTATGCTATATGTAACACCAGGAGCTCTGGTAGCATAGTACCTAAGGCACTTGACTGCTAACCAGAAGGCTGGCGGTTCTTATCCACCAGTCACTCCTCAGAAGGAAGGTTGGGCAATCTACTTCCATAGTGATACTGCCTCGGTAACCCAAGGAGGGGTCGCTATGAGTTGGCCCATAACAGCAACAACAGATATGTAACACCAGTTTAAAACAGTGAAATAGAAAATATATCATTCACATTTGTTCATATTGTTCTTAGACTATCATTAATCTGTACATGCTTTAAATCTGAATTTTTTCCATAGCTCTCAAAGAGCAAAGAATAGAACAAAAAAGGTAATACACAAGTAAAATACAAAAAAGTTTCTATTATTTGAAAATTATACATTTTGGCAAAGAAAGTGTTACTTCAAACTATTTTATAGGTGATTTTTTTTTTCCCTAGCTAATTCAAATCATTAACCACAATATTTTATGCTTCTGAGGTTTTTTGAACTAAAAGCAATGGTAGTGATAAGAAGAATTTTTTTTTTTTTATTCAATACAAAAAAAATTTAAAGCCTTAAAGATGGTAACTATCTGCTTATCTCTGTTGAGAAAGGACAAGTGACAAACACATTACCACTCACTCCTCAGGTTATATATTCATAATAATATATTAATATTAACTTTAGAATATAAGGATTGCTTGTGGCATTAACTGCTAGCCTATGACTCTTAACTAAAATAAGTACATTCACTCTGCAATATTGTTAAGCATGTTTGTTCACATAGCAGGAAAAATATATATATATATACACAACATTTTTATAAAAATAATGTGTGTCAGATTTTTTTTTTGTTAACTGGCCCCCACTTATATTTTCATAAGTATGCTATGCTAATTGTTTAACAGAAACACATAAAAAAAAACCTTACCATTTGAGCTTAAGAAAATACTTGGTTGTGGGAGGGCTAGTTTGGCAAAAAAAGTATAAATGTCTCATTTGTGTAAAATATGGTAACTAATTGCTATAATTTTTAATGGCTGCAATCACAAACATCTGCTTTCTAAATTGTCATTATTCTAGAAAAAAGATAAAATAATTTAGTTTCTAGTTTGAGGAAAAAATATATTTATTCTAATTGTCAAAGAGTATCAAGAATGTATTCACAGTTTATAGAATGCAGAGTAAATGTATTCACAGTTTCTCAGTAGTAATGATTTTCAGAATATAACAGAAGCCTGGATTTCCCTTAATTGAACATTTTGACACTCTTTAAATATGTGACTTTGATCAAAACTGTCATGCTTCATTTGAAATTTGAGCTCCCAAAGCTAATTGCAAGGAGTTCCAGTGGTGCTGTGGTTAAAGTATTGTCTGCTAGTCAAAAAGTCGGCAGTTCGAACCAACCAGCAGCTCTGTGGGAAAACAATAAGGTAATCTGCTTCTGTAGAGATTTACAGCCCTGGAAATCATAGGTCATAATTCTACTCTACCCTATATGGTCACTATGAGTTGGAATTGGCTCAATAGCAGTGGAAGGTAACAGAAGTGAGCGAGACTTGGTGTTGCAGCAGTTAAAGGGCTCATCTCATAAGCAAAAGGTCAAAGTTTCAGACCTACCAGCATCTCCACTGCAAACAGATGTGGCGATCTGTTCCCATGAAGAATTATAGCCTTGGAAACCCTATGAGGCAGTTCTACTCTGTCCTATAGTATTGCTATGAGTTGGAATCAACTTGGC
The DNA here is from genome assembly GCF_000298275.1 of Orycteropus afer afer. Lineage (NCBI taxonomy): Eukaryota > Metazoa > Chordata > Mammalia > Tubulidentata > Orycteropodidae > Orycteropus > Orycteropus afer. The sequence continues at coordinate 4,395 of NW_006929391.1, forward strand.
AGCAGAGGGTTTTTCTTTTTTGTTGTTTTAAACTAACTGAAAGGAGCTCAGTGGCACAGTCATTAAGTGCTCACCTGCTAATTGAAGGATCAACATGTTGGAACCCACTACCCTCTCCTCAGGAAAAGTATGTAGCTGTCGGCTTGCATAAAGACTGCAGCCTTCACATAAAAACTAACTGCAGATGGATCAAAGACTTAAGTGTGAAAACTAAAACCATAGGTCTTCAAGGAAAAACTAGGGCAAATTTAGGGGCCTTAATATATGGCATAAATAGACTCTCAAGCATAACCCAAAATGTGCAAACAGCAGAAGAGAAACTAGATGAATGGGACCTTCTAAAAATTAAATTTTTATGTGCTTCCAAAGACTTCTCCAAGAGTCAAAAGAGAACGTAGAGATTGGGAAAAAATATTTGGCAATGACATATCTGAAAAGGGACTTATTTCTAGAATTATAGAAAACTCCAACACCTCAATAACAAAAAGACAAACAATCCAATTAAAAAATGGTCCAATCAGGTTTGCTGGTCCAATAGAGCCTGGTGGAACCACTGAGACTATGGCCCCTAGCTGCCCTTCTGGTCTGGAATTGAACCCACACCTGTGATTTCCAGCCAAACAATGTACAGTCATGTGAGTTAAACATTTACTTCAAGTAGACACACGCCCTGGAGAGAACAATCATGGGAAAAGGAAGGGCTGCTTATGCACAGGGAGACAGCTCAGGGTGCAGGAGAGTATGGAGGGATGGTCACTGGGAAGAGGTAACTATGGGGAGGAAGTGGGAAGGGAGCTGTTGCATT
>NW_006929392.1:0-472 GCF_000298275.1 Orycteropus afer afer
TTTTAGCAAAATAGGTTCTCAATTATTTGGGTCTTTCATCTAAACTTCACTTTCCCCATCACACTGGTGGAGATAGTAAACCAATGTCAAAGTATAGAGATGGTAAGTGTTTAAGGAACTAGAGTCTGTAGTTGTGATAGACTATTTTGGAGAAATTTGATACTGACTGTTGTGCTGTGTAAGTGGGACAAATCTCCTAAGGAAAGGCACATAGTCACAAGATGGTCCCTACACATTCATAATCACACCACAGAGACACACATCGGGATACCTACCACGCACACAGTCCCACGCTACCAAAAGAGCCCAAGTGTAACAGGGACTGTGGAAAGCAAAGCAATAGTTCTTCACCCAGAAAATCCATTTCCTTCACTACATACCCAACTCTCATTCCAACCAGGAACCGGAATCAGATTCTCCTGACTGAGCCTCGTAAGAAAGCCCTGTTTTTCTTATCTCTGTTTCCCCAACC
>NW_006929392.1:832-2073 GCF_000298275.1 Orycteropus afer afer
GAAACCCAAGGATGGGTCGCTATGAGTCAGGTTCGACTCGACAGCAGTGAGTTTGTTTCTTAATTCTAATAATAGTAGAATTACTTCTCCATACCATACTTTATGACCTGGAGGCATTATTTTTGAATACCCTCATAAATCAGGTATCATTTGGGGTAAATATTCCCTTAAATTCCCCTGAAAATAAAGTATCTATGGTCTGTAATGGACTTTGGCCTGTTTTCATACCTGAAATCAAATGGAAATGAAATAAACCAACAATGAGAACTGGCTTCCTCAGCCAGACTGTGAGAAGCTCACCTTGGGCGTGGCTGGGCCTCCGAGGTCACTATCCATGGCAAAAGCATTCTCAGAAGCTGTGAGGACACAGAGTAAGAGTCATTACATTAGTGCTCTTACGTACAAAGTTTCATGGGACGTTTGGTTGACTTGGAAAAAGAGGGATACGGTTTATGGGTGAGTTGGCATAAAACATATGAAATGCTATTGGGTTATCCTGTTTGTTGGGAGAAAAATGGCAGAGAAGAGTAGGAAGAAAGAAATGAGAAACAGATCCCTTCACATTGTAGCTATGTTGGGAGCAATCTAAAGCCACGTTTCCATCTAGACCCAGTACTGAAAGCTCTCTGTGATTCAGTGACACAGTCCCTTTACTTCCCCGCTCCATTTTGATGTCTAGCTACATTGCCAGTATCCTCAAGGTAACTTCCAGACCCTGTCAGCCTCCATGGACCCACATGTGCTGTAACTGCATTTATCATTACTCACAGGGGTGGGGGCTTGTCTTATTACAACAGTCTTTGACTGGGGGATTGGATTCAGTTCTAAGCATAACATTCTATTGCAGTTATCCACTAACCATTTGTCCTAAATCCGCAAGTATACAGATTTGAAAATGCTGATATCGTACCATTTAGAAATAGCCTTCATTTATCCTATGAGACTTTCACAGCCTGTAATCTGTGTGTGTATTCATGGTTAAATATTCCTGGGAAGCTTACCTGATCTCTACGTATCGCAGCATCTGTTCTTTGATGTGGAATTGTGAACAGGGCCTACATACTATTATGATATTAAGAGGTTCAAAATTATTTAAAACAGCACAGTTTTAAGAAAAATGGCTGGCAGGTCATAAGCGGTACTTAAGATTTCTATTTCTCAATGTCTGGAAAAATCAACAGAAAACATGACTGCGTTTGTTCTCAGAGCAAATACTTGGATGGCAGTGGGACAGGGGAGGA
>NW_006929392.1:3898-5025 GCF_000298275.1 Orycteropus afer afer
CAGCTGGCTCTCCAAGTTCACACCTTCCAATCACTGAACAGTGGGAGCACTCATCACTCTGAGGAAGCACGGCTAAAACATGGAAGGTCTGTAGACCAGTTAGACAAGAGAGCTGCCACAAGGGAGATGAACACTAGGCTCATGACATAAGGCACTGTGAGCGCTGAATTATAACTGTCTCTGGGATGTGGAGCTCACAGGAGTTGAAAATTTCAGGACACCTGGTGAGCTCTGACGGCATAGTGCCTAAGGCATTTGACTGCTAAACAGAATGCTGGCAGTTCAAACCCATCAGCTACTCTTCAGAAGGAAGATTGGGCACTCTACTTCTCTAGTGATACTGCCTCAGAAACCCAAAGAGGGTTCGTTATGGGTAGGATCTGAATCGATAGCAGTGAGGTTTTTTTTTTGTTTGTTTGTTTCAGTGAGAATGTCATCAAACATAGTAAACTATCTCCTTGATCCTTATCTGCTTTAGGTCAGGTGCTGAGCAGTGACCTCAGCATGGACAGGTTGATCATGTTGACCTACATGGTGCCTGATGCCTTTCCAAATGTGTGAGCTGACCAGCAACCTGTGGGCATCCTATGTGCATTTCACACTAGTGGATTGCCAACAACTGGAAATATACCTACAGCTACACTGGTGTATGGGAGCCCAAAGCTACAAAATAACATTGGACAGTGTTTGTGATTTCATTTAGCTCAGGCTTATGCACGAAGCCAGAACTCCCTTGTTCAGTGACTGAGGAACCCATGCCTGAGAGGTGAATGCAGGTCAGGACTTCATAGCAACAACACTGGGCTGACAGGCCTGGCTTTACATTTCAGCTCTTCTGCTTAGAAGCTGGAGAGCTTGAGCCATTCATCTGTGCCCCTCAGTTCATCGATATGAAAAGGAGGATAGTAATCAGAGCACTAGGTACAGCAGTGATGTGGGTTGAAGGAGTTAATGTATGTAAAGGGTGCTATTTTTATGGGGGGCTTTCTGAGACCATTTACAGTGTCATAGGTACTGAACAAGTGGAACCTATTTCCTGATACACACAAACTCATCCATATGTACATATTCACAATCACACCAAATGGACAAACTGCCATACCCATGCACACCAACCTTTACCACCT
>NW_006929393.1:0-583 GCF_000298275.1 Orycteropus afer afer
AAAATTGTCTCTCAAATATGAGGGTGAAATTAGGAGATTTCCAGATAAGCAGAAATTAAGGAAATTTTTTAAACCAGACCAACCTTATAAAAGATCCTAAAAGAAGTCCTTCACTAGAAAACCAACAAAAGCAAACACCAATGATTAACATGCATGATGACAAACCCAGAAACCAACCAAGTTACAGAAGTATCTAATATTAAAACAAGCTTACAAGATTGTAAACAGGGAGCCAGAAACACTAGTTGGTAAATGAGGACAACTGCACACCAAAAAGAGGGAATAAACTGTGTAATTATAGAACTTTTAAAAGGTGAGGAAGTCGAGAAAATTTTAAGAAAAAACAGACTGTTTTATACTTGGGAAGAAAATAATAAATCACAGGGTAACCTCAAAGAAAAATGATAAAGCTATTTATCAAAATAAAAAAGAGGACAAGTACAAACTTTTGGCAAATACTTAAACAGTAGCAATGAAAGAAATGATAACATGACTCATAAACAAAATTAGCTCAGCACAGAAAATTATATAGAACAAATAAATCAGCTGTTGTTGTTGTTGTTGTTTGCCGTTGAGTCGGCCC
>NW_006929393.1:1924-2880 GCF_000298275.1 Orycteropus afer afer
CAACATTCAAATTTTATACCTCAATTTGTATTAGTTTATGGAAGTAGTGTGTTTCTAGAAATGTGTGCATTTCTTCTAGGTTTTCCACCAGCCACTCCTCGGAAGGAAGGTTGGGCATTCCTACTTCCATAGTGATACTGCCTCGGAAACCCAAGGAGGGTCGCTGTGAGTCGGGGCGACTCGATGGCAAATAACAACAACATAATAAAAGAAGAAATTGAACAGCTCATAAAAAAAAAAAATAATTACCACACACACACACAAAAAAGTCCTGTCCCACTGGAGAATTCTACCAGTCATTCAGAGAAGAGCTGACACCAATACTATTCAAACTATTCCAGAACATAGAAAAGGATGGAATCTTCTCAAATTCATTTTATGAAGTAAAGATAACCTTGATATCAAAACCAGGAAAAAACACCACTAAAAAGGAAAACCACAGACCAATATCCCTCATGAATATTGATACAAAAATCTTCAACAAAATTCTAGCCAATAGCCTCCAACAAGATATTAAAAAAAAATAATACATCATGACCAAGTGGGATTCTTACCAGGTATGCAAGGATGTTCACCATTAGAAAAACAATCAATGTAATCTACCATGTAAGCAAAATAAAGGAAAAGAATCTCACATTATCATATCAATTAAAAAAAAAATAAAAAACACAAAACACTGATCATATCTATACCAAACCAAAAAAAAAAAAAAACAAAAAACTTACTGTCATTAAGTTGATTTGTCTCATAGCAACTCCTTGGGTTTCCGAGGCAGTATCTCTATAGAAGTAGATTGCCCAATCTTCCTTCCAAGGAGTGGCTGGTGGATTTGAACCACCAGCCTTCTTGTTAGCAATCAAATGCCTTAGGCACTATGCCATTAGAGCTCTCCCAATCATATAAATAGATGCCTCTCCTTGGGTTTCTGAGGCAGTATCTCTACGGAAGTAGATTGC
>NW_006929393.1:3740-4814 GCF_000298275.1 Orycteropus afer afer
TTGAACTGCCAGCTTTCTGGTTAGCAGTTAAATGCCTTTGTCACTGTGCTATCAGAGCTCCTGAGGGGAAAAGGAAGGGAAACTTTTGTTTTCAGGGCATTGAAATTATGCTAATGGTGGTGGAATATTTTGCAAAAGGATAGCAATAATGGCACAATATGAAAAATGTCATCATTGTCTCTGAGCTGTAAATGGGGAAATTTTTATGTTGGTAAATGTCTTGTGTTTGGTAAATGTTTCAAAAGAATAATAAAAAAATCTAGAAGGATCAACGCCATTGTGATGATAATGTTTGCATTTGAGCATTAGGTATATGGAGAAGTACTTTCTTTTCTCTAAGCTTAGACTCCAATTTTTTATATGTGTATATGTGTGTTAATGTGTATGTGTGTGTTGTTGTTGTTGTTATATGCCCTTGAGTCATCTCTGACTCACAGCGACCCCTCCTTGGGTTTCTGATGTGGTACCTCGATGGAAGTAGATTGCCCAATCTTCCTTCTGAGGAGTGGCTGGTGGGTTTGAACTGCCAATCTTCTGGTTATCAGTCAAGTGCTTTAGGCACTATGCTATCAGAGCTCCTGTGTGTACTAATGATAAATATGTTATTTTAAAAACTTGAAAATTTATCTTCATAACGCATGAGGATCATCACATCTGTTGTAAATGAATGGAAAAATATCCAGTTAGAAATTAGAAAGCATTTCCGTTTACGCATTCTTTCTAATATCTGCCTCACCGTAAACGAAATTAGAGAAGGTACTTCCCCAACTTCACAGTGTTGAATATGTGATAGGATATCTACAATATGATAGAAAGACTCAGAAAAAAGGCATGGGTGTCACTGCTAGTGCCATTTATCAGATATTCACACACACTACAAAGGTAAAGAAGTGAATCAGCACATAAAAGAACAGCACTGTGGACCTGTGCTGTCTAAAACAGTATACATTAGTCATGAATGGATATTTGCATTTAAATTAAAATTGAATTAAATTAAATACTTAACTCTCCAATCATATCAAGTTTTTGTTTGTTTCTCTCTTTTTAAATGCTCAATGGTCATATGTGCCTTGT
>NW_006929394.1:0-697 GCF_000298275.1 Orycteropus afer afer
ACATTGCCCTTCTCTTCACCCAAATCAATACTTATCTCTATCTATCTAACAGCCTTCCCTCCCCTCCCCTCCCACCTCTGGTAACCAACAAAGAACATTTCCTTCTATAGATAAACCTTTCCTTAACTTTTACAATAACGGACTAATACAATATTTGTCTTTTTGTGATTGACTTATTTCACTCAGCATAATGTCCTCCAAGTTCATCCATATTATGCAGTGTTTGGCATATCCTACATTATTCTTTAGTGTTGCATAGTATTCCATTGTGTGTATGTACCATAGTTTGGTTATCCATTCCTCAGTTGACACCTAGGTTGTTTCCATCTTTTGGCTATTGTAAATCGTGCTATGGTGAACATGGGTGTACATATGTCTGGTCTTGTCATGGCTTTCACTTCTTTAGGATATATACTTAGTAATGGAATGGCTAGGTCAAATGATATTTCTAATTCCAACTTTTGAAGAAATCTTGAAGTTGTTTTTTTTTTTTTTTCTTAGTTTTCTTTTACAGGTCCTCTGTGTCCCTGGTAAGATTTATTCCCAAGTATTTTATTAGTGTAATGCCTAAGATGCTTGACTGCTAACCAGAAGGCTAGTGGTTCAACCCCACCAGCCACTCCTCGGAAGGAAGACAGGGCAATCTACTTCCACAGTAATACTGCCTTGGAAACCCAAGGAGGGGTCGCTATGAGTC
>NW_006929394.1:2281-3342 GCF_000298275.1 Orycteropus afer afer
TTTGATTCAAGGAATTTTTGAATTTCAATTTTATTTCTTCTCTTACCCTCTCTTTCTCAAGGAGGGTGTTATTCAGTTTTCATGTGTTTACTCTTTTTCTGTTGATCTTCCTATTGTTGATTTCTAATTTGATAGCATTATGATCTGAGAAGATGCTTTGCAGTATTTAATATTTTTAAATGTATTAAGGATTGCTTTATGACCTAACATATGGTCTATCATGGAAAATGTTCCATGTGCACTGGAGGAGAATGTATATTTTGCTGCTGTTGGGTGAAGTGCTCTGTAGATGTCTATAAGGCCAAGTTGGTGGATTGTATTGTTTAACTCTTCTTTATCTTTATTGAGTTTTTTTCCAGTTGTTGTATCTTTCAATGAAAGTGGTGTATTAAAGTCTCCCACTCTGATAGTTGGTGCTGTGTGTCAACTTGGCTGGGCCAAAATTCTGTGTGGTTTGAACTGTTGTGGTGGGGTTGTTCCCATGATGGGATCATATTACTATGTTCTGAGTGGCCAATCTGTTGAAAGGAGTTTCCCTAGGGGTGTGCCCTGCTTCCAGTATATCCAAGGACATCCTGGGAAGAGAGACATTCTTCTGTGGATCGGGATTCTCTTTTGCTGCCTACAACTGTCCATGAGTGAAAAGTCCACCATTTGGCCTGGAGATCTTGGATCCATCATTCATTGGAGTCAAGAGCCAGTGTACTGCCTGCTTCTCTGCCCCTGCCATTGCAAGAGCCAGGAAAAGCCTCCATTTTCCTAAGATACTTTTATATATATATATATATATATGTATATATATGGGCATTACTGGTTTTTGTTTCTCTAGAGAACCCAGTCTAACACACCCACTATGACTGTGGAGTGTGGAGTTATCTATTTGCCTTTTCAACTCTTTTAAAGTCTGATTTATATATTTTGGGGCTCTTTTGTTGGGTTCATAGATATTTATTATGGTTATATCTTCATGTTCAATTGATCCTGTAATCATTATATAATGTCCTTCTTTGTCTCATATGGTGGTTTTTGTCTTAAAGTCAATTTGATCAGAAATTAATATT
>NW_006929394.1:5203-5823 GCF_000298275.1 Orycteropus afer afer
TCCTTTGAAGATACCTAAATATAATTCTTTTGAATTCCTTATCAAAGAGTTCCACTGCTGCTTCTTCCTCAGGGATGTGTTCTGGGTCTGTATCCTGCTCCCTTGTTTCTACAACTTTATCTTTCTTCTTTGTGTGGACTCTGATGATCTGTTGTCTGTGAGACATTGTGATGTTGTTGTATGTAGATCTCTTTGTGAAGAGCAGCCAAGGGTGATTCAGGCTCTTCTGGGTGGTTTTTTATCATTGGCCCATTGGTGGAGAAGGAGGTGGTGGTGGCTCTCATTCAGTAAGTGAAGTTGCAGGAGGTGTGTGTGTAATTGTGTCTTATGGGGACTGTTGCTGTCTCCCACTCAGTTAGAACAAAAATTATAATTGAATAACCAGCAAAAAACTTAAAGCACGTGGACAAAAAGTACACCATGAAATCACACAGGAACAGTAACCAAAAAGAAAAAAGAAAAAAAGAAGAAGAAAAAAAAAAACAAGAAAACCTGCAATATCTGGCAAGAGGACAATAAGAGAAAAAGGTAGAAAAGGAGAATAATGAAGAAAAAATGGGAAAAATGCATAAAGAAAAAGAAGGAATGGGGTTAACCATGAGAAAAAAAGAAAAAAAAAA
>NW_006929395.1:0-1687 GCF_000298275.1 Orycteropus afer afer
CATCAGTGATAATTAACACATCTTAATTGCATGTTTGGTCAATTTCAGACTCCAGAAGTTGATAAAAATCTTCGATTTCCTCACCTTTGGCTTTGATGGTTGGTGCATAAATTTGAATAATAGGCATATTAACAGGTCTTCCTTGTAGGCATATGAATAATATCCTATCACTGACTGCATTGTACTTCAGGACAGATCTTGAAACATCTTTGTGATGATGAATGCCACGCCTTTCCTCTTTAAACTGTTATTCCCGGCATAGTAGGTCACATGATTGTCTGATTCTAAATGGCCAAAACCAGTACATTTCAGCTCACTAATGCCTAGAATATCAATCTTTATGTGTTCTATTTCATTTTTTACAACTTCCAATTTTCCTAGATTCATACTTCATACATTCCATGTTCTGATTATTAATGCATGTTTGCTGCTGTTGCTCCTCAATTTGAGTGGTGCCACGTCAGCAAATGGAAGTCTTGAAATCTTTTCCATATCCATATGAGTAAGGCTGATTTTACTCTGATAATGCAGCTCTTTCCCAGTCCTACTTCGAGAGCTTTCTCAGCTAAGTGACTCATCTTCCTCCTCTGTATTGGACAGTGTTTCTGGACTATTCATAAATTTGCACAGTAATGTATCAGACAGTGTTTCTCTGCTATTCATAAGGTTTTCCCTGGCCAATTCTTTGAGAAGTGGATGGCCTCCTCCTTATTCCTAGTCTATCTCAGTCTACAAGCCGGGTTGATACCTGTGTAACAGGTACATCCCACTGGATTTGAAACACCAGTGGCAGAGCCTCAAGACTCACAGCAACACGTCACCACAGTAGGACAAACTGACAGACAAGTTTGTCTCCCTTAGCTGTTGGAAAGCCCTTGAACCACCCTTAACCTGGATCCCTGCAGCTAACTTCTCCATCTGTTTCAGTCCCCTTTGCCTTTTCTGTCCTCTCCATGCTTCCCACCTCACTGCTTGTGGGGGGTGGCCTGGGTTCCCTCTCCTCACTTGGCTCCCTGTGGTTGACTCCTCAATCTTTTCCTATCCCCTTTGCCTTTTCTGTCCTCTCCCTGCCTTCCTGCCTCGCTCCTTGTGGGGTGTGGCCTGGGTTCCCTGAAATATGATGTATGTACAGTGAAATACACAAAACTAAGTGACATGGGTCAATGCATTTTTTTTTGCAGTGTTCCCGCCCCCAGCAACCAAAAACGTTTCCTTCCATATATAAACCTTTCCTTGACTTTTTACAATAATGAACTAATGCTATATTTGTCCTTCTGTGATTGACTTATTTCACTCAGCATAATGTCCTCTAAGTTCATCTACGTTATGTTGTATTTTGCAGACTACATTATTCTTCAGTGCTGCATAACATTCCACTGTGTGTATGCACCATAGTTTGGTCATCCACTCTTCTGTTGATGGGCACTTAGGTTGTTTCCATCTTTTTGCTATTGTAAATAGTGCTGCTGTGAACATGGGTGTGCATATTTCTGTTCCTGTCCTGGCTCTCACCACTCTAGTAATGGGATTGTTGGGTCAAATGATATCTCTAATTCCAGTGTTCTAAGGAATCACCATACTGCTTTTCTTTCTTTCTTTCTTTCTTTTTTTTTTCTTTCAATTTTTAAAATTGTGATTTGGGTGAAACTTTACAGAGCACATTCACTTTCCATACAGCAGTTCACAT
>NW_006929395.1:2438-3580 GCF_000298275.1 Orycteropus afer afer
TAGCTGGCTGTGACCAAGCAGTGACCACAACCTAGCCCCTTGTCAGCTTTACTATACACCTGGGGATTCTGATCATTCACATAAACTTATAGGACCATTGTCTGCCAACCCTATATATGATCTTGAATACACTCCCTCTTTCATAGACATACCTAATTGTTTAGCCTGTCCACCTATCTATCCACCCATATACACATGTTTGCCTTCACAGACAATGCTGTACTATATGTGCAAAAGGGTTCATCTTTGTTGTCTGTACCTCCTACGTATCTCTCTATGTCTTTCTCTTCCTCAATGCCACTACATTGATCACTCACATTTGGTACATTGCCCTTCTCTTCACCCAAATCAACAGCGTTCCCTCCCCTCCCTTCCTACCCCTGGTAACCAAGAAAGAAAATGTCCTTCCATAGATAAATGTTTCCTTGACTTTTACAATAACGGAGTAATACAATATTTGTCCTTTTGTGATTGACTTATTCACTCAGCATAATGTCCTCCATGTTCATCCACATTGTGTGGTGATTTGCCTATTCTACATTATTCTTTAGGGTTGCATATTATTCCATTATGTGTATGTACCATAGCTTGGATATCCATTCCTCAGTTGAAGGACACCTAGGTGTTTCCATCTTTTGGCTATTGTAAATAGTGCTGCGATGAACATAGGTGTGCATATGTTTGTTCTTGTCATGGCTCTCACTTCTTTAGGATATATACCTAGTAATGGAATAGCTGGGTCAAATGGTATTTCTAGTTCCAACTTTAGAAGGAATCGCCACACTGCTTTCCACAATGATTGGACCATTTTATAGTCCCACCAGCAGTGTATGAGAGTCCCAATTTCTCTACATTCTCGCCAGCATTTGTTATTTTCTGTCTTGTTGAACTTTGCTACTAGTGCTGGAGCAAGAAGGTATCTCATTGTTGTTTTGATTTGCATCTTTCTAATAACTAATGATCGTGAGCATTTCTTCATATGTTTGTTGGCCACTTGAATATCCTCCTTGGTGAACTGTCTATTCATGTCTTCTGCCCATTTTTAATTGGATTGTTTGTCTTTTTGTTTTTGAGGTGTTGGAGTGTTCTATAAATTCTAGAGATAAGTTCCTTGTCAGATATGTTATTACCAAATATTTTTT
>NW_006929395.1:5055-5540 GCF_000298275.1 Orycteropus afer afer
TTGAACCATCCTTGCATACTTGATATGAACCCCACTTGGTCATAATGAATGACTTACTTTATGTGTGTTGGAGTCTATTGGCTAGACTTTTGCTGAAGATTTTTGCATCTATATTCATGAGAGATATTGGTCTGTAGTTTTCCTTTTGAATTATATCTTTGCCTGGTTTTGGTATCAAGGTGATGCTTGCTTCATAAAATGAGTTAGGGAGTATTCCATCCTTTTCTATGTTTTGGAATTGTTTGAGTAGGATTGGTGTCAGTTCTTCTCTGAATATTTGGTAGAATTCTCCGGTGAAACTGTCTGGGCCATGACTTTTTTTAGTAGGTAATTTTTTGATGGCCTGTGCAATTTCTTCTTTTGTGATGGACCTGTTCTACTTTTCTACATCAGTCTGTGTTAATTTAGGTAAGTGGTGTGTTTCTAGAAATCTGCCCATTTCTTCCAGATTTTCAAATTTGTTGGAGTGCAGTTCTTCATAGTAT
>NW_006929396.1:0-4170 GCF_000298275.1 Orycteropus afer afer
TTAATTGGTTTCCCTTTTCTTTGTTGAAGAGGGTCTGTGCAATCCTTCTGCCTAGTCCGCCATCTTGCCCCGCCTCTAAAATGTATTTTTTTAAAAAAGAAAGAAGATTGAGGTTGTCAGGGATTTCATTTTACTTAGATCCACAATCAACACCCATGGAAGCAGCAGTCAAGAAATTAAATGCCATATTGCACTGGGAAATCTGCTGCAAAAGACCTCTTTAAAGTGTTAAAGAGCATACATATCACTTTGAAGACTAAGGTGTGCCTAACCCAAGCCATGGTATTTTCAATCACCTCATATGTATTTGAGAGCTGGACAAGGAATAAGGAAGACGGTAGAAGAGTTGATGCTTTTGAATTGTGGTGTTGGTGAAGAATACTGAAAATATCATGGACTTCTAGAAGAATGAACAAATCTGTCCTGGAGGAGGTGCAGCTAGAGTGCTCCTTAGAAGCAAGAATGACCATTTGTCTCACCTACTTTGGTCATATTGTCAGAAGGGACCATTCTCTGAAGAAGGGTATCAGGCTTAGTAAAGTAGAGGGTCAGCACAAAAGGGGAATACCCTCAATGAGATAGATTGACAAAGTGGCTACAGCAGTGGACTCAAGTATAGTAAAGATTGTGAGGATGGCTCATGACTGGGCAGTGTTGCATTCTGTTGTGTACCTAGGGTCACTATGATTCAGAGCCAACTCGAGGGCACCTAACAACAACAACAACAACATTTCTGTATCTGTATCAAACTAAACATGAGTTCTTACTGATATATTTATTCTAATCCAGTAGCACATGGTTCATTCTAGCTTTCTCCTTTGCTTAACTGTTACTTCTTCAGCAGTGAGAAACCTGGCTCTCATGATCCTCTATCTGTTTGTTTTACTGAAACCCAGTAAAAGCAGTTTCATAATTGTTAACCTATAACCCATGAGAAATCACTACCAACTAGAGCACACTGCTTAGACACAGTTGTTTTTTTTTTTTTTCCCCTTGATCTTCAGCCTTGCAGCTTTCAATCAAAATACCATTTGCAAACATATTTAGGCAAGGTGCTTTCTTGCCTCACTTCCTTTGGTGAGGTTCTCATATATTTGTATTATAGTTAGATTCATTTGTCACAACTGTATTCCAACTTAGGTTCCTTCTGCCCCCTGATTGTTTTTTTAAAGATTTGAATATATTTAAGGTTACACTTTGAGATATCTTGCTCTAATTTTTTTAAATTTATTTTTTTGTGGTAAAATATATTTAACAAAGTTTGCCATTTTATCCATTGTAAGTGCATAATTTAGTGATTGTTTTGGTTATCTAGTGCCACTCTGACAGGAATATACCACAAATGGGATGGCCTTAACAAACAGGAGTTTATTCTCTTGCAGTTTGGGAAGCTAGAAGTCCAGGTTCAAAGTGCCAGGCTCTAGGGGCTGGGTGAAAGCCCCTTGACCTTGGGCTTCAGCTCTGCCTCTTGCTCCCAGCCCACTGAAGCTAGAGGCTTTTCTTCACTCAGACAGTTGCTGGCTGCTGGCTGCTGAGACTGACAAGCCTAAGGTCGACAAATAAAATGGCACAGTCCTAATGTTACCAAACCACGTGGCAGGCTATTAATTCAAGTCCATTCAAAGTCCCAAGGTCAGCTGAGCGTGTCAGGCTGCTGAACAACGACATGGCTACATGCAGGGTTCAAGCGTGCCATAAGCTAGAGACTGTTCCCCAAGGCTTCTTCTTATATACAGGAAGCAAACCACACCCCTAAGGCAGCTACTCAGCTGCTCACAGTAGATTTCACCATGGAGTTGATTACCAGTTTCACTATGGGGAATACTACATCTAGCTGCCCAGCCACTCAACCAGGCCCAGCCAAGTTAACACACAAACTTAACTACCACAGTGATATTAATTGCAGTCATCATGTTGTATCAGCATTCCACTGTTTTCCAGAAGTTTTCATCACCCCAAACAGAAACATGTACCCTCTAAACAACAACTTCTTGTTACCCTGTACACCCAAACCCTGGTAACCACTAATACACTTTTGTCCATATTCATTTATTTGCCTGTTCTAGTATTTTCTATAAGTGGAATTATACAATATTTGTCCTTTTGTGACTGTCTTATTTCACTCAGCATAGTGTTTTCAAGGTTCATGTGTGTTATAGCATGTATCAGGACTTCATTTCTTTTTATGCTTGAATAATATTTTATGTATGTATCACATTTTGTTTGCCCATTCATCTGTTGATTGACATTTGGGTTGTTGTTTCCACCTTTTGGCTTTTGTCAGTACTGCTACTGTGAATTTTTTATGGGTTTTGACAAATGTATAGAGCTGTGTAGCCACCAGCCTACTATTATATAGAATAATTCCATTGCTCTGCATATTCCTCTGTGTATTCCCTTTGTCAACCACTTCCCCTACTCCCCATTCTATAGCCACCACTGATTTATTTCCTGTATCTATGGTTTTCCCTTTTCTAGAATGTCATATGAATGGAATTCTTTCAATTAGCAAAAACATTTAAGATTCATGCATGTTATTGTGTGAATCATTAGTTCCCTTTTATCCCTTTTATCACTGAATAGTATTCCATTATGCATTAGTATATACACAATAGTATTCCACTGAATACATTCCCTTTTATCACTGAATAGTATTCCATCATATGGAAGTACTGCAGTTTGTTTATCCATTCATTTGTTCAAGGACATCCTGGTTTCTTCCAGTTTTTGACAATTATGAATAAGGCTGTTGTAAACATTCATGTACAGATTTTCTGTGAATATAATTTTTCATTTCATCTGGGTGAATAGCTAGGGGTCAAGTTGTTCAGTGGTATGATACATTTATATTTAATCTTATAAGAAACTGCCAAATTGTCTTCTACTTTGTATTCCCAATACAAATGAATGAGAATTCTAGTTGCTCTGCATTCTCACCAGCACTTAGTATTGTGAGTCTTTATTTTGGGGGGGGTGGATTTTGAACCATGTAGTAGGTATGTAAGAAGCTCTGGTGTTGTAGTGCCTAAGGCATTTGACTGCTAACCAGAAGGCTGGTCGTTCAAACCCACCAGTCACTTCTCGGAAGGAAGGTTGGGCAGTCTACTTCCGTAGTGATACTGCCTTGGAAACCAAAGGCGGGGTCACTATGTGTGGTGGTTATGTTTTTGTGTCAACTTGGCTAGGCCTGATTGATTAGCTGGGCAGCTGGATGTAGTATTCCCCATGATGGGACTGGTAATCAACTCCATGGTGGAATCTACTGTGAGCAGCTGAGTAGCTGCCTTTGTGTACGTAGTCTGGTTCCCGTATATAAGCAGCAGCTTTGGGAATGGTCTCTAGCCTATGGCACACTTGGATCCTGCATGTAGCCATGTCGTTGCACAGCAGCCTGCTGTGCTCTGCCGACCTAGGGACTTAGAGTGGACTTAAGTTAATGGCCTACCATGTGGTTTGGTAATAACGGGACTGTGCCTTTTTACTTATCAACCTTGGGGCTTCTCACCCTCAGCAGCCAGTAGCTGTCTGAGTGAAGAAACTCCTCTAGCTCCAGTGGGCCAGGAGCAGGATGCAGAGCTGGACCCCAAGGTTGAGGGCTTTCACCCAGGCCCTAGAGCCTGGCGCTTTAAACTTGGACTTAAAGCCTCCAAATTGTAAGAATCAACTCCTGTTTGTTAAGACCATCCCATTTGTAGTGTATTCCTGTCAGAGTGGCACTGTCAGAGTGGCACTAGGTAACCAAAACACTATGAGTCAGATCTGCCTCGGTGGGTGGGTTTTTTTTAGTGGGTATGTAAGGCACTCTGGTGGCACAGTGGTTAAAGTATTTGGCTGCTAATGAAAAGGTCAGTTGGAACCCATCAGCTGTTCTGCAGGAGAAAGACAAGGCAGTCTGACTCTGTTAAGATTTACAGCCTTGGACACCCTATGGGGTGGTTTTACTCTGTTCTATAGGCCCTTTCTGAATTGGAATCCAATCACTGGCAGTGGGTTTGGTTAATAAGTATATGGTGATATCTTAATTTGCATTTTCCTAATGACATGATATTGAGCATCTTTTTATATATCCTTATTTACTGTCTGGGAGCTCTGGTAGCATAGTGGCTAAGACACTTGCCTACTAACCAGACGGCTGGCGGTTCAAACCCACCAGCCACTCCTCGGAAGGAA
>NW_006929396.1:4270-5247 GCF_000298275.1 Orycteropus afer afer
CCCCCCCCCCCTTTTTTTAAAATTTTATTGGCTTGTGTATTGTTGAATTTTAAGAATTCTTCACATACTCTAAATGTGAAATTTTCAGTAAATTGTGATTTGTAAGGATTTTCTCCTAATCTGTGGCTTTTCATTCTCTTAGTAGTGTTTCACAGAATAAAAATTTTAAAAATTGAAAAATCCAGTGTATAATTTTTTTTCATGCTTTTCGTATTATATCTTAAAATTCATTACCCAAATTCATAATCCTTACCTTGCAGGGTGATTGTGAAGATTAGAGGTAATGTATCTAAGTCACCTGAGTACAGTTTAGTATTTGACTTATATAAGTAAGTAAATAATTTTCCCAACATTTAAAACTCTTCTCTAACTTCCTAGCCTTACCTATTCAGTCTTCTTCCCCCTACTTAGAAATGTATAACCATCAATGTAGTCAAATGGCCTCTTTACTGGCCCCACACATTTACTGCTTTCTTTGGCTTAGAGTCTCGCCCCACATCTTTCTGCTTATCCATCCATGTTCTTATCCTTTAAGGCTTAGAAGGCCTCTTCTTTGTTAAGCTTTCCCAAACAAATTCAATCGATTTAATCTTTCTAATGGTAATTGTAGTATTCCTTACACATTTTAACACTTAATCATGGTGGTGTTTTTCTTACATTTCAAGTAAGATCATGTACTTTATTTGGTCTGGCAATATACTTGCCTAGTTAAATTACTTTTCTGGTAATGCCTATCAGAGCTAGTTTTCCAGAAAAAAATTAATTTCAGTATATCTTTATTCTCATTTGTACAGGGTAGATTTGGTTTTTAGAGTTGCCTGTGAATACAGAATTGCATATACAGAATTGGAAGCTACCTGAAACAGTATCTGCTTATAAAATTACATTGTTTTCATGTATTTTTTTTTTTTTTAATTAGGATTTGGGTGAAGATTTACAGAGTAAATTCACTTTTCATACAGCAGTTCACATATACT
>NW_006929397.1:0-5173 GCF_000298275.1 Orycteropus afer afer
TTAGTCCAATTCTGTATCCTTCCCTTCAAGGCTCAGGGGTCCAAGATTATCTTCTGTGTCTGTGTTAATTGGTTTCCCTTTTCTTTGTTGAAGAGGGTCTTTGCAATCCTTCTGCCTAGTCCGCCATCTTGCCAGAAGCCCATGGATATCCAGTTTTGTCAGCACCATTTGGTAAACATGGGGAAGAGACAATCTCTTCCCCATGTAATGAATTTCAGCCCTTTGTCAAAGATCAGCTGACCATAGGTTGATGGATCTATTTCTGAGTTTCAATTCTATTCCACTGGTCTATGTGTCTGTCGTTGTACCAATACCATCAATACCATTGGTTCTTGATCAAATGCCACCTTCTGAAATGGATGAACATTGACAAATTCATTTTGGTACAGTGACTCTGTGTATTCCTTCCCTCTTCTTTTGATGTTTCCTGCATTAGTCAATATTTTGCCACAGAATCTTTCAATATTGTGACTCAAGGTTTGAATTTTTTCTTCAATTCTTTCAGCTTGAGAAATGCTGAGAGTATTCTTCCCTATTGGTTTTCTAATTCCAGGTCTTTGCACATTTCATTATAATAATTGAGTTTATCTTCTCAAGCTGGTCTTTGAAATCTTCTGTTCAGCTCTTTTATCTTGTCATTTCTTCCATTTGCTTTAACTTCTCTCCATTCAAGAGCAAGTTTCAGAGTCTCTTGTGACATCCATTTTGATCTTTTCTTCCTTTCCTGTCTTTTTAATGACCTTTTGCTTTCTTCATGGTTGATGTTCCTGATGTCATCCCACAAATCCTCTGGTTTTCAGTCACTGGTGTTTAATGCATCAAATCTATTCTTTAGATGGTCTCTAAATCCAAGAGGGATATAATCAAGGTCATATTTTGGCTCTTGTGGACTTGTGTTAATTGTCTTCAGCTTCAATTTGCACTTGCATATGAGCAGTTAATGACCTGTTCCACAGTCAGCTCCTGGCACTGTTTTGGCTGAAGATATTGAGCTTCTCCATCACTTCTTTCCACAGATGTAGTTGATCTGATTCCTGTATTCCATGTGGTGAAGTCCACATGTATAGCCGCTGTTTAAGTTGTTGAAAAAAGGTATTTGCAGTGAGTAAGTCATTGGTCTTGCAAAATTCTATCATGTGATCTCCAGCATCATTTCAATCATCAAGGCCATATTTTCCAACTACTATTATCCTATCACTGACAGCATTGTGCTTCAGGAGACATCTTGAAACATTTTTTGTGATGATGAGTGTCACGCCATTCCTCTTCAATTTGTCATTCCTGGCATAGTAGACCTTATGGTTGTCTGATTCAAAATGGCCAAAATCAGCCTATTATAACTCACTAATGGCTAGGATATTGATCTTTATGTATTTCATTTCATTTTTGACAACTTCCAATTTTCCTGGATTCATACTTCATACATTCCATGTTCTGATTATTAATAGATATGTGCAGCTGTTTTAGTTTTTAAAAATTATTTTATTTTCAGTTGATGAGAATATATACAGCAGAACATACACCAATTCAACAATTTCCACATGTGACACTGATTATATTCTTTAAGTTGTGTGACCATTCTCACTCTCTTTTCCCTAATGGTTCCTCCTCCATTAACATAAACTCATTTTCCCCTAAATTTCCTATCTAATCTTTCAAGTTGCTGTTGTCAGTTTGATCCCATATGGATAAATCTTAAAAAACAACAATGCTCAACACAGACACTCTTTACTAGGTAAGCTAAGCTGTTGTTTTATTCCAACCCCCATTCTTGCTAATACAGAAAATCCTCATTCCAAGAGCTAAGAAAATTTCATAAACTTTATTGGCTCAAGATCTTGGACTGAGGGTCTTGAAGGAGTGCCGGGGCACGTTGGGGGAATGTCATGTCCCTTAGGAGAGGCTCTGTGCCCCAGCATCCTGTTAGAATGTCAGTAGAAGGGCTGCTTGGCCTACCCCAATGATGAGGACCACCATTTGTCTGTCAGTATGTTGTACTGTGGTGGCTTGCATATTGCCATGAGGCTGGAGGCTATGCCACTGGTATTTCAAATACCAGCAGGGTCACCCGTGGTAGATGTATTGGCAGAGCTTCCAGACTAAGACAGACTTGGAAGAAGGATGGGGCCATCCAAGTCTGAAAAAATTTATGAATAGCGGTGAAACACTAGCTGAAATATTATTGGAAAACTTTATGTATATCGCTGAAACACTATAAGTAAGAATGGCCACCTACTTTGGTCATCTTGTCAGAAGGGACTATTCCCTGGAGAAGGATATGATTCTTGGTAAAGTAGAGGGTCAGCAAAAAAGGGGAAGACCCTCAACAAGGTGGATTGACACAGTGGCTGCAACAATGGGCTCAAGTATAGCAAGGATTGTGAGGATGGTACATGACTGGGCAATGTTTTTTTCTGTTGTACATAGGGTTGCTATGAGTCTGAGCCAACTTGATAGCACCTAATAACAGCACAATATAATGATGAGGAGGGTGAACAGGAGGCAGTAGAGGTCCTTGAGTCTACCTATTATGGTTCAAGGCCATATTGGAAAACATTCAAGAACAAGCTGATGAAAGTTCAGGGGGCAGAATAGGCATTGAGGCAGAGGGTGACATGAGAGCTGACTCCACCACTCACAGGCTGGGTGACCTTAGACAAGTCCTTCGACCTCTCTGACCTCAGTTTCCTTATATACGAGTTGAGGACAGTAATAGTATCTACTTTTCAGCATTGTCGTGGAGTTAAATGCAGATGGCATGCATAAAGCCCACTGTTATGGATTGAATTGTGTTCTCCTAAAATATGTGTTGAAATCCTTGTCCCTATACATTTTTGAAGAGGGTTTTCTGTGTTCTATTAATGAGGCCAAATCAGTGTAAGATGTTGTTCTGGTTACCTAGTGCCACTCTAACAAGAATATACCACAAATGGGATGGCTTACACGAACAGGAGTTTATTCTCTTACAGTTCGGGAGTCTAGAAGTCCAAGTTCAAAGTGCCAAGCTCTAGGGGCTATGTGAAAGCCCCTCAACCTTGGTCTTCAGCTCTGCCTCTTGATCCTGGCCCACTGAAGCTAGAGGCATTTC
The DNA here is from genome assembly GCF_000298275.1 of Orycteropus afer afer. Taxonomy (NCBI): domain Eukaryota; kingdom Metazoa; phylum Chordata; class Mammalia; order Tubulidentata; family Orycteropodidae; genus Orycteropus; species Orycteropus afer. Next base: position 3,089 of record NW_006929397.1, read on the forward strand.
TCCACTCAGGCAGCTACTAGCTGCTGAGGCTAAGAGGCCCAAGGTTGACAAATAAAATGGCACAGTCCTGATGTTACCAAACGACATGGTAGGGCATTAACTCAAGTCCATTGTAAGTCGCAGGGTCAGCAGAGCATGGCAGGCTGCTGCATAATGACATGGCAACATGCAGGGTTCAAGTGTGCCATAAATTAGAGACCATTCCCAAAGCTGCTGCTTATATACAGGAAGCAGACCACATCCCAAAGGCAGCTACTCAGCTGCTTGTGGTAGATCCCACCATGGAGTTGATTATTGGTCTCATCATGGGGAATACTACATCCAGCTGCGCAGCCAGGCCTAGCCAAGTTGACACAAAAACATAACCACCACAGATGTGTCCTAAATCTAATCACTTCTAAATTATAAAGAGTACATTATATTTAGAGGACACATGTAAGGGGTAAGGGAGATGTTATCTGATGATGAGGGAGACAGATGAGTCTATAAGCCCAGGAACTCCAAGGACTGCTGGCTACTAGAAGCTGAAATAGACAATGGAAGACCAACTTCTAGATCTTCCCCCTGAGTCTAGGCTTTTAGCATCCTGAACTGGGAGAAAATAAATTTCTGTTCTTTAAAGCCACCTTGTAATATTTCTGTTACCACAGCAATAGGAAACTAACTCTGTGCCCCAGTGGCACAGAGTTTAAAATTATGGGCACAGAGTTTAAAACTATGGGCACAGAGTTTAATGCTTAGTGACTATCATGATGATAATGTCTTTGAGGATTCACTTTCTTGCTCCTCCACTTACTGTAATGCTTGCCTTATCCTTGGCTCCTGATGAAGACTTCCTGGCAATTCCAGGTTCTTACACATGGTCGCAGAATGGGTTGACCCTACCATATGGCACCACCAACTCTGCCGCAGGACCTCTTCCAGGCCTGTCACCATCAGCTCTCCTGCTGAGCCTCTTCTGGGAACTCTATCTTGTTGTTGTTTTTAGGTGCCGCCGAGTTGTTTCTGACTCATAGCAACCCCATGCACAGCAGAACGAAACACCACCTGATCCTGCACCAGCTCCATGATCCTTGCTATACTTGAGCCCATTGTCACAGCCACCGTGTCAATCCATCTTGTCGAAGGCCTTCCCCTCTTTCGTCGACCCTCCACCTTACCAAGGATGACATCCTTTTCCAGGGAATGGTCCCCTCTGACAACATGACCAAAGTAGGTGAGACGAAGTCTGGCCATTCTTGCTTCCAAGGAGCATTCTGGCTGCACTTCCTCCAGGACAGATCTGTTAGTTCTTTTAGCAGTCCATGGTACTTTCAGCATTCTTCGCCAGCACCACAACTCAAAAGCATCAACTCTTCTTCGGTCTTCCTTATTCATTGTCCAGCTCTCACCTGTATACGAGGCGATTGGAAATATTGTGGCTTGTGTCAGGCGCACCTTAGTCCTCAAGGAGACATCCTTGCTCCTCAGCACTTGAAACAGTTCCTTTGTGATTGGCTTTCCCAATGCTACACGTCGTCTAATGTCCTGAATGCTGCTTCCATTGGCATTGATTGTAGAACCAAGCAACGTGAATTCTTTGATAACCTCGATCTTCTCTCCATTTATCGTGATGCTGCTCATTGATCCAGTTGTGAGGATTTTTGTTTTCTTTATATTGAGACGTAATCCATCCTGCAGACTATATCCTCCAACCTTCATCAGTAAGTGCCTCAAGTCATCCTCACTTTCAGCAAGAAAAGTTGTATCTTCTGTGTATCTCAGGTTGTTAATGATTCTTCCTCCAATCCTGATGCCATGTTTTTCTTCATGTAGTCCAGCTTCTTGGATTATTTGCTCATCATATAGATTGAATAAGGTTACAACCCATACACACTCCCTTCTTGATTTTATTTTATTTATTGTGATTTGGGTGAAGATTTACAGAGCAAATTCACTTTCTATACAGCAGTTCACATATACTTTGTCTCATGTCATTGACACCACAATGCAACAGCTCCCATCCCACTTCCTCCCCATAGTTACCTCTTCCCAGTGTCCATCCCTCCATACTCTCCTGTCCCCTGAGCTGCCTCCCTGTGCATA
>NW_006929398.1:0-1132 GCF_000298275.1 Orycteropus afer afer
GTCAGAAGAGACTCAATGGCACCTAACAACAGCAACAATATATGGCATAAATAGACTATCAAGCATAACCCAAAATGCACAAACAGCAGAAGAGAAACTAGATGAATGGGACCTTCTAAAAATTAAATTTTTATGTGCTTCCAAAAACTTCTCCAAAAGAGTAAAAAGAGAACATACAGACTGGGAAAAAAATATTTGGCAATGACATATCTGACAAGGGACTTATCTCTAAAATTTATAGAAAACTCCAACCCCTCAATAACAAAAAGATTAACAATCCAATTAAAAATGGGCTGAGGACATGAATAGACACTTTACCAAAAAGGGTATTCAGGCAGCCAACAAATACATGAAGAGATGCTCACAATCATTAGTCATTCAACTCACTAAAACTCAGTGCCGTCGAGTTAATTCAACTCATAACAACCCCTCCTTAGGTTTCTGAGGTGGTATGTTTAGGGAAGTAGATTGCCCAGTCTTCCTTCGGAGGAGTGGCTGGTGGGTTTGAACCACCAGTCTTCTGGTTAGCAGTCAAGTGCCTTAGGTACTACACCACCAGAGCTCCCCACTACCCATTGTTGTTTTTATTGTTATGTGCTGTCAAGTCAGACCCAACTCATAGCGACCCCTCCTTGGGTTTCTGAGGCAGTATCTCTATGGAAGTAAATTGCCTAAGCAGCATTAGAGAGATGCAAATCAAAACAACAATGAGATACTATCTCACCCCAGCACTAATGGCAAAGTTCAACAAGACAGAAAATAACAAATGCTGCCAAGGATGTGGAGAGACTGGGACCCCCATACACTGCTGGTGGGACTGTCAAATGATACAACCACCATGGAAAGCTGGAATTAGAGATACCATTTGACCCAGCAATCCCATTACTAGGTATATATCCTAAAGAAGTGAGAGCCAGGACAAGGACAGATATATGCACACCCATGTTCATTGCAGCACTATTTACAATAGCAAAAAGATGGAAACAGCCTAGGTGCCCATCAACAGAAGAATGGATAACCAAAGTATGGTACATTGTTGTTGTTGTTGTTGTTAAGTGCCGTCAAGTCGTTTCCGACTCATAGCGACCCCATGCACAGCAGAACAAAACACTGCCCGATCCCACGCCAGCCC
>NW_006929398.1:3137-4403 GCF_000298275.1 Orycteropus afer afer
AACAGCTATGATATCCCTTGTTCCACGTCCTCTTCTGAATCCGGCTTGAACCTCTGGAAGTTCTCTATCAATATAATGCTGCAAACGTTTCTGAATTATCTTCAGTAAGTAAAACCTTATGAATAGCAAAGTATGGTACATACACACAATGAAATACTATGCAACACTAAAGAATAATGTAGAATCTGTAAAACACTTCATAACATGGATGAACTTGGAGGACATTATAGTGAGTGAAATAAGTCAATCACAGAAGGACAAACATTGTATTAGTCCATTATTGCAAAAAGTCAAGGAAAGGTTTATGTATGGAAGTTATGTATGTATGTTGTTGGTTACCAGGGGTGGGAGTGAAATAGGACTGTGGTGGTTAAGTTGACTGGGCCTGGTTGAGTGGCTGGGCAGCTGGTGGTAGTTATTCACCATGATGAGACTGGCAATCAACTCCATGGTGGGATCTATGCCAGGCAGCTGAGTAGCTGCTTTGGGTATGTGGTCTGCTTCCCATATATAAGAAGCAGCTTTGGGAATGGTCTCTAGCTTATGGCACACTTGGACCCTGCATGTAGCCATGTCATTGTTCAGCAGCCTGCTATGCTTTGCCAACCTTGGGACTTACAATGAACTTGAATCAATGGCCGGCCGTGTGGTTTGGTAACATCAGGACTGTAACATTTTATTTGTCTACCTTGGGCTTGTTAGCCTCAGCAGCCAGTAGCTGCCTGAGTGAAGAGATCCCTCTAGCTTCAGTGGGCCAGAAGCAAGAGGCAGAGCTGAAGCCTAAGGTCAAGGGGCTTTCACACAGCCCCTAGAGCCTGACCCTTTGAACTTGGACTTAAAGCCTCCAAACTGTAACAGAATAAACTCCTGTTTGTTAAGGCCATCCCATTTGTGGTACATTCTTAGAGTGGCACTAGGTAACTAGAACAAGGGCCAAACACAGGTACCTGCCTGGTGCGCAGTCAGGCCAAAACAGTTTACACACTGAGTGATTAAGAGGAGAGAAAATGATGTATTGCAAAGCGGCAATGCAAGGAGACAGGGGTATTTCTACCCAAATCTGACTCCCCAAATCTAAATCAAATTAGTTTTTGTAAGTTTCAGGAGAGAGGGTTATGCATATTCATAGAAATTTCAGGAATTTGGGTGTGAGATAGTTGACGACTGGCTAAAAGGGACAGTTCTTTTTGTTGTTGTTTTAATTGTAATTTGGGTGAAAATTTTCAGAGCAAATTCACTTTCCATACAGTAGTTCACATATACTTT
>NW_006929398.1:5168-6244 GCF_000298275.1 Orycteropus afer afer
GGTCCCGAGCCCACAGGTTCATCTACTCACTTCCTCTGGGCAGCTGACTGTGATGAGGAAGTGACTACAAACTTGAGGAACAGTTATTTTTAATGCAGTGCACTTGCATACTGGATGAGGCACACCAGATGAGTCACACCAGCTTCCTATCATCAGCTGATCAGGGCTTAGGCAGAGGGGAGAATATCAGTTCCCAGCAACTTCGGACCTGTCTGCTCCAACATACATGCGAGCGGGCCAAAGTTAATTTTCAAGTTGTTTTCTAAGACACATTAACACGTTCATCACCTGTTTCTAGGGAATATCAGGAAAAAATGTGCAAATTGGCTTTTTGTTCCATTCAGTTCTTAAGGAACTGAGCTTATTGTGTTTACTTATCTGTCTCCAACCGGGGTCCTATTGTCTTAACCAGGATGGGGTAATAGTTGAGAGTAATTATGTTTACTTATTTATTTCCAACCGGCATCCTATCTGTCCTAACCATCTGTCCCAACCAGGGTGGGGAAAATGACCCATGTCACTTTAGTTTTGTGTATTTCACTGTACATAAATTATATTTCAATAAAATATATTTTTTTAAAAAAGAGGTATGAATGGAAATGAAATCAACACTGGGAGGAAGTGAGAAGAGTGCTGTTACACTGTAGGGATTACAATGAATATCACAACACAAAAGGTAAATAAATTGTTGAATGCAAAACCAATTTTCTCTGTAAATTTTCACTCAAATCACAATAAATAGTTTTTAAAAAAACAAAACAAAACATATTACCTTTGTTGAAATTGCCTTCAACAGATTCCGTGTTCTAAATTCAGGGTTTTCTTCTTTCAACGCTGTTGCAAAATTGAGATCCAGAAAGAAAAATAAAGCAGAATGAGCTTCCAAACACTTCTTTCAAATGGAAAGTAAGTCTAAAGTTCACCCAGTATTCTGGGCGATTTCCCAGATAAGGCAAGAGGGGGCGGTGCCAGAGAGGAGCCTGGTTCAGTGATCCCTGAGCTGGGAGGTGCTTCGCTGTGACTGTTATGTAAGGCTCTGGAAGCCAGACAAAAAACTGCTTCCTCTGGTTGTTATT
>NW_006929399.1:0-568 GCF_000298275.1 Orycteropus afer afer
CCATCATCACAGCCACTGTGTCAATCCATCTTGATGAAGGCCTCCCCCTCTTTCGTCGACCCTCCATCCTACCAAGCATGGCATCCTTCTCCAAGGAATGATCCCTTCTGACAACATGATCAAAATAGGTCCGGCCATTCTTGCTTCCAAGGAGCATTTCAGGTGCACTTCCTCCAAGACAGATCTGTTAGTTCTTTTAGCAGTTCATGGTACTTTCAGCATTCTTCGCCAGCACCACAACTCAAAAGCCTCAACTCTTCCTTGGTCTTCCTTATTCATTGTCCAGCTCTCACATGCATCCAAAGTGATTGGAAATATCATGGCCTGTGTCAGGCGCACCTTAGTCCTCAAGGAGACATCCTTGCTCCTCAGTACTTGAAACAGTTCCTTCGCAGTTGACCTTCCCAGTGCTACACGTCATTTAATGTCCTGACTGCTGGGTCCATTGGCATCGATTGTAGAACCAAGCAAGGTGAATTCTTTGAAACCTCAATCTTCTCTCCATTTATTGTGATGCTGCTCATTGGTCCAGTTGTGAGGATTTTTGTTTTCTTTATATTGAGACGTA
>NW_006929399.1:2918-3908 GCF_000298275.1 Orycteropus afer afer
TATACAAGACTTAGAAGACATTCTGGCATGACTCATGGGCTATATAAGTCTTTGCTACTGCTATTCTTACAATTACTCATTGTATCAAAAAAAAAAAAAAAATCACTTCTATCAAGTCAAATCCGACTCATAGTGACCTCTCCTTGGGTTTCCAAGGTGGTATCTCTATGGAAGTAGATTTCCCAATCTTTCTTCCAAGGTGTGGCCGGTGGGTTTGAACTGTCAGGCTTCTTATTAGCAGTCAAATGCCTTAGGCACTAAAACAACAGATCTCCCACTAATTGTACAGGGGATACAAAAGAGAAGGAGCTTAAAGGAACTTCAGAGACCTGAGGAGTCAAATGATGCTAATATTGCCTCTAGTGACTAGGACACTATACAAAATAGAGGTTATGAAATATACAAAAATCTTCTTGTTCAGTGAGGACAGATTTTCACAAGGAGTTATGTACTGTATTTTTGCCTGATGACCCATTTTGAACATTTATTTCATAGTTATGGACTCAGAGAAAGTCAAGACAGAAAGGAATTTTAGAAATAGATCTTATGAAGTATTTTAGAGAAATTTTAGAAACTACCAAATCTGGTCAATCCTAATCCTTAGCTTGCATCAGAATCACTCCAAACCAAAACTAAACCCACTGTTTTTGAGTGGATTTGACACACAGTGACCCTGTGGGACAGAATGGAACTGTTTACAAGATTGTAAATCTTTTTAGAAGCTGGCTGCCACATATTTCTCCCATGGAGCAGCTAGTGAGTTCCAACCATCTGAATTTCAGTTAACATCAGAATGCTTTAAGCAATGTGCTTGCTCCATTTGAAGGACAGCCTCCTGGTCAATGTACAGGTTCCTCGTGAGTACAACCAAGTGTTCAGGAATTCCCACTCTTCTCAATGATATCCATAATTTGTCATGATTCACACAATCAAATGCCTTTGCATATCAATAAAACACAAGTAAACATCTTTCTGGTATTCTTTGCCTTG
>NW_006929399.1:4798-5484 GCF_000298275.1 Orycteropus afer afer
TTCTTCTGGTTTTCAGTCATTAGTGTTCAATGCCTCAAATCTATTCTTTAGATGGTTTCTGAATTCAGCAAGGATATATTCGAGATCATATTTTGGCTATCGTGGACTTGTTTTAATGGTCTTTAACTTAAAGTTGAACTTGCATATGAGCAGTTGATGGTCCATTCCACTATCAGCTCCTGGCCTGGTTTTGGCTGAAGATATTGAGCTTTTCCATTGTCTGAGCTTTTCCATTGTCTCTTGCCACAGATGTAGTCGATCTTATTCCTTTGTGTTCCATCTGGCAAAGTCCATGTGTACATCCACCATTTGTGTTGTTGAAAAAAGGTATTTGCAATGAATAAGTTGTTGGTCTTGCAAAATTCTATCATGAGATTTCCAGCATTATTTCTGTCATCAAAGCCGAATTTTCCAACTACTGGTGATTATTCTTTGTTTCCAAGTTTTGCATTCCAGTCACTAGTGATAATTTACACATCCTGATTGCAACTTCAGTCAATTTCAGACTGCAGAAGTTGATAAAAATCTTCAATTTCCTCATCTTTGGCTTTGGTGGTTGGTGAATAAATTTGAATAATAGTTGTATTAACTGGTCTTCCTTGTAGGCATATGGATATTATCCTATCACTGACAGCATTGTACTTCAGGAGAGATCTTGAAACATCCTTTGTGATGATGAATGCCAT
>NW_006929400.1:0-1180 GCF_000298275.1 Orycteropus afer afer
TTAATTGGTTTCCCTTTTCTTTGTTGAAGAGGGTCTGTGCAATCCTTCTGCCTAGTCCGCCATCTTGCCCCGCCTCAATCTGTGTTGTTTTAAGCACTCAGTTTGTGGTAATTTATTACAGCATCATAGAAACTAATACACAGGATAACATTTTCTTCAAATGAAACTTTACATGGAAGCTCCACATAAAACAGATAAAAATAGCTGCCCTGATCAAAGGAGAGCTAGGTCCTGAGACACCTCTTGTGGAGCCTTGGGGTTGTGAATTGCACACTTTGAAAATGACTTGTGTAAAGCAAGGTATACCAATTTAATAAAAATCTCTAAGCCCCAGGAAGGGGTCCACTATTTGTTGTTGTTGTGTGCTGTCCAGTGGATTTCAACTCATAGCAACCCCGTAGGACTAAGTAGAACTGCCCCAAGGCTGTAATCTTTATGGGAGCAGATGGCTACATCTTTCTTCCATGGAGTGGCTGGTGGGTTCAAACAACAGACCTTTTGGTTGGCAGCCCAACACTTTAACCACTGTGCCACCAGAGCTCCTTGGTCTACTATGTGTTCCACTAAAATCCCTGTCCCTTAGAGCAGAATTAAACCCAAACCAAATTCACTGCAGTTGAGTCAACTCGACTCATAGCAACCCCTCCTTGGCTTTCTGAGACAGTATCACTACGGAAGTAGATTGCCCAACCTTCCTTCTGAAGAGTGGCTGGTGGGTTTGAATCGCCAGCCTTCTGGTTAGCAGTCAAGTGCCTTAGGCACTACGTTACCAGAGCTCCTAGAGCAGAAGTAGGTTTTCTTTATTCCATTCTTTTTAATAAAAATTTTTAAAATCTTTGTAAGGCCATATTGTAAATTCTCTGCACCGCAACTGTTACTATAGGTAAATGGATTAACACACAGTAGGCAGCCTCTTTTGCATCCAGTATGTAGCAGCAGTTAGGAAGGAAATTGTATGTTTCTTTCTAATGCCTTCTTAGGCTTTGCCAGTAGTTAGTGCCTTTTAAAACAAAGCACAGGTTTAAAACAACATATGTAACAATAGCATATTTGGTCTCAGAGATTGTGGTAGTTAAGGTTATGTGTCATCTTGGCTGGGCCTGGTTTTGAGTGGCTGGGCAGCTGGATATAGTTATTCCCCATGGTGAGATTAGTAATCAACTCCATGGTGGAATCTACT
>NW_006929400.1:1897-5142 GCF_000298275.1 Orycteropus afer afer
GGGTAATCTACTTCCATAAATATTTACATCCTTGGAAACCCAATGAGGGTTGCTGTGAGTTGGAATCGACTTGATGGCAGTGGGTTTGTTGGGTTTCCAAGGCTGTAAATCTTTATAGAAATAGATCACCCCATCTTCCTTCCACAGAGCAGCTGGTGGGTTTGAACCACTGACCTCTGGTTAGCACCCAAACGCCTTTAACCCAAAGGCCTTATCCATTATGCCACCACACTCCTTGAATAAAGGCCTTCTGAATAAAAACGTCTCTTATTTCTTGTCATATAACTTACTTCTGTGCTTTCAGTCTCAATGAATAATACTTCTTCCTTGGGTATACAAGTTTCTCACCAGCTTTCATAAATGTTTACAGAATTTTAAGTTTCTTGTTTTATAATTGAAAATTAGTTATTTGAAGATTCTATTAGAAAGAAAAAGAACTAAATATGTTGTGTTTTTCAGGGTGATGATGGAATTCCAGGGCCACCAGGACCAAAAGGAATCAGAGTAAGTGATATTTCAAATGCTTTGTTGATTGAAACATGAAAAATAAATTTAGAACTGGAAAAGACTCATGTTGAAATGAAAGAAGAAAAACACAATCTTTAACAATTTAAGTTTAAGAGTTGGTGTATCTCCATGATTATTAGCCTTTCTTTAATATTTTGATGACCATCTTTACACATCTACATGTCTATTTAAATATTATTTTCATTTTAATTTAAATTGTTGTGGATAAATTAAGAGGATTTTAAAGTAGCTTATGATTGAGAAATATGGAAGTGCTAAGTTTTACTTATTTATTAATTTTTTAAAAATCCGTATAATAAAATTTATTTAATCCAGAACTTCCCATGCAGTTTGATCTCTTCTGCTCTCTAGGTTTCAGAAGACTAATTATAGTTAGGCTGAGTAGCCTCCTGTTGTACCATACATAAATATTATAATTTACTTTGTGTGTCTTGAAGAGGATGAGGATGGGAAGCACTGGTTTAAACCACTCTTGGAAGAATACCATGATTTTTCAGAGTTTAATGTTCTTCAAATCAGTATGTGTCTCGAGACTGAAATACACACTTAATGTAATTTTTCTGAGAAGATTTTTGGTGGACATAAATTTTACAGGGTGTTTTAGAATTGAGGGGAAACTAGTTTTTAAATAGTACTGGCTTTTGGAAAAACATTCACTTTCTCTGAGTTTCACTTTAATTTGTTAAATTAGCAGAACAGCCTGATCTCCAAGGTATGGTGGTGCTAGAGCATGTTTAAATATGTACTCTACATGCATGGGGTCACCGTGAGTCAGAATCTGCTGGAAGACAACAAAAATGTTGTGACAAAGATAACAGAACACTGTGATCCTTTGATTTTTAGAAACTTCTTATAAATTTTACATAAGTATTAAAAACCTTCTGTTTTGCTGTATACTTCTTAAGAATACGTAGCTTGCCTTCTGTGCTGCTTTTGACTAGTGCAGATAGGGAACTGGAAAAGCAAGGGAGAAACTCAAAAACCTTAGTTTATTTTACCAGACATGTTCCTTTGTTTTTCGGTGAGAACTGCTAAAGGTTGTGGTAGTTAAGGTTGTGTGTCAGCTTGGCTGGGCCTGGTTTTGAGCGGCTGGGCAGCTGGTTGTAGTTATTCCTCATGGTGAGACTGGCAATCAACTTCATGGTGGAATCTGCTGCAAGCGGCTGAGTAGCTGCTTTAGGGATGTGGTCTGCTTCCAGTGTATAAGGAGAAGCTTGGGGAATGGTCTGCAGCTTCTGACGTGCTTGAATCCTGTGTGTAGCTGAGTCGTTCAGCAACCTGCCATGTTTTCTGCCGATTGTGGGACTCATAATGGACTTCAATCAGTGCCTGCCATGTGGTTGGGTAATATTGGGATTGTGCCATTTTTACTTGTCAAACTTCAGTTTATCAGCCTCAGCTGGGAACAAGATGTAGCGCTGAAGCCCAGGGTTGAGGGGCTTTCATCTAACACCTAGAGCCTGGCACTTTGAATTCAGACTTCTAGCCTTCTAAACTGTACAAGAATACATCCCTGTTTGTTAAAGCCACCCTCTTATGGTATCTTCTGTTAGAGCAGCATGAAGTAACCATAACAGAGATGATGTTCTTATTTTGTTCATACTTGATTGCAAGAATTTCTGTACCACTATTTCATCTTTGTTTTCTTGCATGATTCATAATTAACTTTGCCAGCACAAAATAACCAAAACGAGGTCTTTATAATAATCATAACATATCTCATAATAATTATAGCTATCATAAGCTATGTCCTTGTTGTTGTTATTGTTACATGCCGTCGAGTCGGCCCCAACTCATAGAGACCCCTCCTTGGGTTTCTGAGGCAGTATCACTACGGAAGTAGATTACCCAACCTTCTTTCCAAGGAGTGGCTGGTGGGTTTGAACCACAAGCCTTCTGGTTAGCAGTCAAGTGCCTTAGACACTACGCTACCAGAGTTCCTAAGCTATATCCTTAGCACTGTCAAAACCTAAAAAAAAAAAAAAAAAAAAACCCAAGTTCACTGCCATTGAGTTGATTCTGACTCATAGCAACCCTTTTTAGACAGAGTGAAACCACCTGTCTTTTGGTTCGCAGCCAAATACTTTAACCACTGCGTCACCAGCACTCCTTTCAAAACTAAAAGAGAGCTGTCTATTCTATCAGTTCCCATTTATAAATGTCTGGGAGTACCTGGATAGGCTATGTCCCAAAACTACAGCTTCAGAAGTGCTTGGAAATAGGTGGCCTGATGGTTCCTGGGTCCTTAAGTCTCAGCCTACAAGCAACTCTTTTTTTCTTTTTGTTTTAAAAACGCATTTTATTGAAATATAATTTATGTACAGTGAAACACGCAAAACTGAAGTGACATGGGTCAATGCTTTTTTTTTTGCAGTATTTCCTTCCCTCCCACCTTGGCAACCACAACAACGACCTAATATTGTATTTGTCCTTCTGTGATTGACTTATGTCACTCAGCATAATGTCCACCAAGTTCTTCCATATTATGCAGTGTTTTGCAGACTACATTATTCTTTAGTGCTGCATAACATTCCATTATGTGTATGTACATAGTTTGGTTATCCACTCTTCCGCTATAAATCTTAAGTCCCTTGCCAGATGTGTAATTATCGGCAAATATGAATTTGTTGCTCTCAGTTTTGTTATGTGGTTTTTCGTGGTGTCCATTTCTATGTTCCATATAATTTTTCATGCTGAGCTCATTTTGTTTATGAATC
>NW_006929401.1:0-701 GCF_000298275.1 Orycteropus afer afer
GCCCAACCTTCCTTCCGAGGAGTGGCTGGTGGGTTTGAACAGCCAGCCTTCTGGTTAGCAGTCAAGTGCTTTAGCCACTATGCTACCAGAGCTCTGCCTCGGAAACCCAAGGAGGGGTCACTATGAGTGGGGTGCAACTCGACGGCACATAACAACAACAATAACAGCTTTACTAGGATATAATTCACATACCATACAATTCACCCATTTAAGGTATACAATTCAATGGTTTTAGTATATTCATAGAATTGTGCAACCATCACCATAATAAATTTTAGAACATTTTCAATACTTGTAAAAGAAATCTTGAACACGTTAATAGTAACTCCCCATTCTCCATTCTCCATTCTAACCTAACCTTAAACCAAAACCAAACACATTGCCATCGAGTTGATTCCAACCCATAGCGACCCCCATTGGGTTTCTGAGGCTGTAAAACTTTACAGAAGTAGTTTGCCCCTTCTTCTTTCCACAGAGTGGCTGGTGGGTACCACCAACCTTCCAGTTAGCAGTCAGATGCCTTATACACTGCACCCACAAAGCTCCTTAGTAGTGTATGAAGGCTCCAATTTCTCACTCCTTCACTAAATAACAATCTTACTGTGCTATTTTATTTTGGTGTGGATTTACATTTCCCTAAAGGCTAATTGCACTTGACTGCTAACCATAAGGCTGGTGGTTCAAACTCATCAGCCACTCCT
>NW_006929401.1:2001-5137 GCF_000298275.1 Orycteropus afer afer
TTTTTTTTCAAGATATTTTGGTTATTCTGAGTCCCTTGAATTTTCAAATGAATATTATGATCAGCTTACCCATAATTGCAAAAAAAAAAAAAAAAGGCATTTGAAATTTTGATAGATATTGCACTGAATCTGTAGCTGATGTGGGGACTTTGTTGTTGCAAGGTACTGTCATGAATTGAATTGCATCCTCTGCCCCCAAAATATGTGTTAACTAGGCTAGATCATGTGTGATTATTCTCCATTTCTTGATCCTTTGCAAACCCTAACCTCTGCCTGTGATTAAAGAGGCAAGATTAGGTCACATTAAAGAGGATTAGGTTATGTTTTATATGTTAATAAGGCAGAACTAAGGGATTTGATTGCTAACCAGAAGGTTGGTGGTTCAAACCCACCAGCCACTCCTCAGAAGGAAGACTGGGCAATCTACTACCGTAGTGGTGGTGTTGTTATTATGTGCTGTCAAGTCGGACCCAACTCATAGCGACCCCTCCTTGGGTTTCCAAGGCAGAAACACTATGGTAAGGGTGGTAGGAGAGGTTTCCAACAGGAAGACAAATTATCTGTCAGTTTGTCCTACCGTGGTGACATATTGATGTGAGTTTTGAAGCTGAGCCACTGGTGTTTCAAACCCAGCAGGATGCACATGGTGCACAAGTATCAACCCAGCTTACAGACTGAGACAGAGTAGGAAGAAGGAAGAGGCCATCCACTCCTCAAAGAATTGGCCAGGGAAAACCTTATGAATAGACAAGAATGTGTCTGATACATTACTGTGAAACTTTATGAATAGTCTGGTTAGGTTAGACGGCTCTCAAAATAGGACTGGGAAAGAGCTACATCATCAGAGTAAACCCAGCCTTACTCAAATAAATAAGGTAAAGCTTTAGAGACCTCCATTTGCTGATGTGGCACCACTCAAACTGAGGAGAAACAGCTGCAGACATTCATTAATTATCAGAATATGGAATGTACAGAGTACAAATCTAGGAAAATTGGAAGTTGTCAAAAATGAAATGGAACACATAAAGATTGATATCCTCAGCATTAGTGAGCTGAAATGGATGGGTTTTGGCCATTTTGAATCAGACAACCATATGCTCTACTATGCTGGGAATGACAGTTTGAAGAGGAATGGCATGACATTCATCACAAAGGATGTTTCAACATCTTTCCTGAAGTACAATGCTGTCAGTGATAGGATAATATCCATGTGCCTACAAGAAAGATGCATTAATATGACTATTATTCAAATTTATGCACCAACCACCAAAGCCAAAGATGAGGAAATTGAAGATTTTTATCACTTCTGCAGTCTGAAATTGACTGAATATGCAATCAGGACGTGTTAATTATCACTGGTGACTGAAATGCAAAAGTTGGAAACAAAGAATCACCTGTAGTTGGAAAATTTGGCCTTGGTGACAGAAATAATGCTGGAACTCACATGGTAGAATTTTGCAAGACCAATGACTTATTCATTGTAAACACCTTTTTACAACAACACAAACGGCGGCTCTACATGTGGACTTCACCAGATGGAACACACAGGAATCAGATTGACTACATCTGTGGCAAGAGGCAGTGGAAAAGCTCAATATCTTCAGCCAAAACCAGGCCAGGAGCTGATTGTGAAACAGACCATCAACTGCTCATACGCAAGTTCAACTTGAAGTTAAAGACAATTAAAACAAGTCCAAGAAAGCCAAAATATGGTCTGAAATATATCCCTCCTGAATTTAAAGATCATCTAAAGAATAGATTTGATGCATTAAACACCAACAACCAAAAACCAGAAGAGTTGTGGGAAGATATCAAGAACATTATCCATGAAGAAAGCAAGAGATCACTAAAAAGATGAGAAAAGAAGAGAAGACCAAAATGGATGACAGAAGAGACTCTGAAACTTGCCCTTGAACAGAGAATAGCTAAAGCAAATGGAAGAAATGATGAGACAAAAGAGCTGAACAGAAGATTTCAAAGAGCAGCTTGACCAGACAAAACCAATTACTATAATGAAATGTGCAAAGACCTGGAGTTGGAAAACCAAAAGGGAAGAACACACTCAGCATTTCTCAAGCTGAAAGAACTGAAGAAAAGATTTAAGCCTCGAGTAGCAATATTGAAGAGATTCTATGGGCAAAATATTGAATGATGCAGGAAACATCAAGAGAAGATGGCAGGAATACACAGAGTCACTGTACCAAAATGAACTGGTCAATCTTCATCCATTTCAAGAGGTGGCATATGGTCTAGAACCAATGGTATTAAAGGAGGAAGTTGAAGTTGCAATGAAAGAATTGGCAAAGAGATGTGGCAAGATGGTAGACTAGACAGACCCTCTTCAACAAAGAAAAGGGAAACCAATTAACACAGACACAGAAGATAATCCTGGACCCCTGAGCCTTGAAGGGAAGGATATAGAAGTGGATTAAACCCCAACCAGCAGAAGATTTTGAGTGAAAATACCAAAAAGGAGACAGACGGAGCTGCGGTCTGGCAGCGATCCTCAGCGATTCTGACAGCACAGACAGCTTCGAGATTCCCGAGTGGTGCTAGGACCAAGAATTAACCTAAAATGCACCCTGCTAGCTAGGGACTGCATGGAGGACTGTGTACGGTGGCTGGGGAACAAACGGAGAAGGTGAAGAGAAAGGTGGGCTGAGCTGTGAACTTTTGCCGGTCTGGAGGGGGCTGCGATTTTGAAGGTTTAAAAAGTGGCTTGACTATTTTGGATATTTAAAGAGACAGTGCTCTCTCAGGTTCCTGGGGCTTAAGAACACGTTCTGCTTTCTAGCAACCCCAAGGACACATGGGACCTGCAAGACTGACAAGGTACAACATTCCTCTTGTTACTCATATAGCCCACACCTGCTTGGTGAATGGAGGGGCGGCCATCCCCCACTCCCAACTACATTCTGGGCCCACAGGAACTCCATCAGTCTGTGTGCTCAGACGGAGCCTGGGTGCCCTGCCCTGTCCTCCACCAATTTTTTTTTCTCTATTTTTATTTTTATTTTTTTGTTTTTGACTTTCTTTTTTCTGGTGATTAGATTGCTTGTATTTGTCTGTTTTAAAACAATTAATATTATTAATGCTTTTGTCCTTTTTATTATTATTCTTAGTCTTCCCCTCCTGG
>NW_006929402.1:0-477 GCF_000298275.1 Orycteropus afer afer
TTTTATTGATCTTTTCAAAAAATCAACTTCTGGTCTTGTTGATTTTTTCTATAGCACCTCTATTTTCTGTTTCATTGATTTCTACTCAAATCTTGATTATTTCCGTTCTTCTGGTGACTCTAGGCTTTTCTTGCTGTTCTTTTTCTAATTGTTGGAGATGTTGGCTTAAAGTGTTGATTTTGGCTCTTTCTTCTTTTTTAATGTGTGCATTTATTGCTATAAATTGGCCTCTGTTCACTGCTTTTGCTGTGTCTCAAATATTTTCATATGTTGTGGTTCATTCTCATTTGATTCAAGGAATTTTTGAATTTCAGTTTTGATTTCTTCTCTTACCCAGTCTTTCTCAAGAAGGGTGTTGTTCAGTTTCCATGTGTTTACTGTTTTCCTGTTGATCTTCCTATAGTTGATTTCTAATTGAATAGCATTATGATCTGAGAAGATGCTTTGCAGTATTTCAATGTTTTTAAATTTATTAAG
>NW_006929402.1:2613-5990 GCF_000298275.1 Orycteropus afer afer
TGGTTTTAACAAATTCCCTTAGTTTCTGCTTATCTGGAAATCTCCTAACTTCACCATCACATATGAAGGACAATTTTGCCAGGTATATAATTCTTGGTTGAAAATTTTTCTCTTTCAGGTTTTTATATATACCAATCCATTACCTTCTCACTTGCATGGTTTCTGCTGAGAAATTATAGCTTATTCTTACTGGCTATCCTTTGTAGGTCACTTTTTGTTTTTCCTATGCTGCTTTCAGGATACTGGCTGTCTTTGGTTTTGATGAGTTTGATGATGATGTGTCTTGGTGATTTTCTTTTGTGGTCTATCCTGTTTGGGGTTTGTCGGACTTCCTGAATGGATACATTCTCATATTTCATCATATCAGGGAAGTTCTCCTCCAGCAAATCTTGGACAATTTTTTCAGTGGTTTTATTTTTCTCCCTTAGCTGTTGGAAACCTCTCCAAACACCTTTACATGGGTCCCTGTGGCTGACTGCTTGATCTGTTCTGGTCCCCTTGGCCTTTTGGGTCCTCTCCCTGATTTCCTGCCTCAATGCTTGTGGGGCATGGCCTGTGTTCCCTCTCCTCACCTGGGTCCCTGAAGCTGACTCCTTGATGTGTTCCATGAACTTTTGCTCATGGAAGTCACTGGTATGGCAATGTTCTCCATCATCCTGAAGCAGCTGGCTTGATAGAATGACAGGATGGCCTTCTAAAGACACAATTATGTTACTACTCAACCTATTCAAGAACATAGAAAATGATGGAATGCTCCCAAATTTATTCCATGAAGCAAGCATAGCCCTGATACCAAAACCAGGTTAAGACATTACCAAAAGGGAAAACTACAGACCTTTATCTCTCATGAATATAGACACCAAAGTCTTCAACAACATCCTAACCAACAAAAGGGGGGGAAAAATAAAAACTTAAAAGAAAAAAAATTTTTACCAGGAACAGGGAAAAGAAAAAATGCTGAAAACTAGGACCTAGGAGGGGGAGATTAAGAATAATAGTAAAAAGGACAAAAGTATTATTAATAATAGTTGTTTTAAAACAGACAAATCGAAGCAAACTAATTACCAGAAAAAAAGAAAGAAAAAAACAAAAATAAGAAAATATAAAAATGAAAAAAGAGAAAAAAGAAAATCTGTGGAAGACTGGGCAGGGCACCCAGGCTCCATCTGAGCACAAAGACTGTGATGGAGTTCCCATGGGCCCAGAAAGTAGGTGGGAGTGGGGGATGGCCGCACCTCCATTCCCCAAGTGGGTGTGGGGTATAAGAGTAACAAGAGGAATGTTGCGCCTTTTCAGTCTTGCAGGTCTGGAGTGTCCTTGGGGTTGCTGGAAAACGGAACGTGCTCTTAAGCCCCAGAAATCTGCCAGAGCACTGTCTCTTTAAATATCCAAAATTGTGAAACCATTTTTAAACATTCAAAATGGCGGCACACTCCGGACGAGCAAATGTCCACAGCTCAGGCCCCCTTTCTCTTCACCTTCTCCGTTTATTCTCCAGCCACCAGAGCAGTCCTCCGTGCAGTCTCTGGCTAGCAAGACTGATTTTTAGATTAATTCTTAAGTCCTACCACCACTCAGCAATCTCCAAGCTGTCTGTGCTGTGCTGTCAGGATCACTCAAGATCACTGCCAGACCGTAGCTCCTTCTGTCTCCTTTTTTGGTATTTTCATGCAAATTCTTCTTCTAGTTGGGGTTTAGTCCACTTCTATATCCTTCCTTTCAAGGCTTAGGGGTCCAGGATTATCTTCTGTATCTGTGTTAATTGGTTTCCCTTTTCTTTGTTGAAGAGGGTCTGTGTAGTATTTCTGCCTAGTCTGTCATCTTACCGGAACACCTCTTCTTTGGTCTTCCTTATCCATTGTCTAGCTCTCACATGCATACAGACAACTGGAAATACCATGGCCTGTGTCAAGTGCACCTTAGTCCTCAAGGAGACACCCTTGCTCCTCAGCACTTGAAAGAGTTCCTTTGCAGCCAACCTGCCCAATGTGACATATCATCTAATGTCCTGACTGCTGCGTCCATTGGTGTCAATTGTAGAACCAAGCAAAGTGAAGTCTTTGAAAACCTCAATCTTTTCTCCATTTATCATAATACTGCTTATTGTTTCCTTTATACTGAGATGTAATACATACTTCAGACTGTGTTCATCAATCTTCATCAGTAAGTGCCTCAAATCATCCTCACTTTCAGCAATCAAAGTTGTATCATCAATGTATCTCAGGTTGTTAATGATTTTTCCTCCAATCTTGATGCCACATTTTTCTTCATGTAGTCCATCTTCTCAGATTATTTGCTCAGCATATAGATTGAATAAGTATGGGGAAAGAATACAACCCTGACACACTCCCTTCTTGATTTTAAACCATGTAGTGTCCCCTTGTTCCATTCTAATGATAGCCTCTTGGTCAAGGTACAGGTTCCTCATGAGTACAATCAATTGTTCAAGAATTCCCATTCTTCTCAATGTTATCCATAATTTGTCATGACCCACACAAGCAAATGCCTTTGCATAGTCAATAAAGCACAAGTAAACATCTTTCTGGTATTCTTTGCCTTGAGCCAAGATCCATCTGACAACAGCTATGATATCTCTTGTTCCACATCCTTTTCTGAATCCAGCTTGCACCTCTGGAAGTTCTCTGTCAATATACACCTGCAACTGTTTTGAATTATTTTCAGTAAGATCTTACTTGTGTGCAATATTAATGATATTGTTCAATAATTTCCACATTCTGTGGGATCAACTTTCTTTGGAATGGGTACAAATATGGATCTCTTCCAGTCAATTGGTCAGGTAGCTGTCTTCCAACTTCTTGGCATAACTGGGTGAGTGCCTCCAATGGGGCATCTGTTTGTTGAAATATCTCAATGGGTATTCTGTCAATTCCTGGAACCTTGTTCTTTTCCAATTCCTTCATTGCAGCTTCAACTTCCTCCTTCAGTGTCATTGGTTCTAGATCATATGCCACCTCCTGAAATGGATGAAGATCGACCAGTTCTTTTTGGTACAATGACTCTGTGTATTCCTTCTATCTTCCTTTGACGTTCCCTGCATCATTCAATATTTTGCCCTTAGAATCTTTCAATATTGAAACTCTAGGCTTAATTTTTTCCTCAGTTCTTTCAGCTTGAGAAATCCTGAGCATGTTTTTCCCTTTTGGTTTTTTAACTCCAGGTCTTTGCACATTTCATTATAGTAATTGGCTTTGTCTTCTTGAGCTGCTCTTTGAAATCTTCAGTTCAATTCTTTTATCGTGTCATTTGCTTTAGCTACTCTCTGCTCAAGGGCAAGTTTCAGAGTCTCTTCTGTCATCCATTTTGGTTTTCTCTTCTTTTGTTTTCTTTTTAGTGACCTCTTGCTTTCTTCATGGATG
>NW_006929403.1:0-1490 GCF_000298275.1 Orycteropus afer afer
ATGATGGGCTCAAGTATAGCAGGGATTGTGGGGCTGGCATGGGATTGGGCAGTGTTTCGTTCTGCTGTGCATGGGGTCACTATGAGTCGGAAACAACTCGATGGCACTTAACAACAACAACAAGTTGGTTTGAACGCCAGCCTTGTGGTTAGTAGTCAAATGCCTTAGGCACTACACCACCAGAACACCATCCATTCATTGAAAGTGGTGTATTAAAATCTCCTACTATGACTTTAGGAGCTCTGGTAGCATAGTGGCTAAGGCATTGACTGCTAACCAGAAGGCTGGGGGTTCAAACCCACCAGCTACTCCTCGGAAAGAAGATGGGGCAATCTACTTCTGTAGTGATACTGCCTGGGAAACCCAAGGAGGGGTCGCTATGAGTCGGGTACGACTCCACGGCACATAACAGCAACAACACTATGACTTTAGAGTCATTCATTTGTCTTTTCAATTCTGTTAAAGTATGATTTATGATATTTGGGGATCTTTCATTGGGTCCCTAGATATTTATTACAGTCATATCTTCTTATTCAATAAGTGGACAATATTCTGAAAACTTCTTAGCCACAAGCAAATTTTTCCTGGGATTTTTGTCTGTGTTTTCCTCAATCATTATATAACATCCTAGCTTGTTTCTTATAGTAGTTTTAGTCTTAGAGTCAATTTTATTAGAAATTAATATTGTCACTCCGGGTCTTTTTTTGGTTGCCATTAGCTGTATCTGTCTTTTTCCAACCTCTGATTTTTATTCTATTTTCATCTTTCCCTCTAAAGTGTGTCTCTTTTAGACAGCATATTGATAGGTTATGTTTTCTTATCCATTCTGCAACTCTCCATCTGTTGATTGGTGCATTTAATCCATTGACACTCAGTGTAATTATTGACAAGTATGAATTGGTTGCTGTCATCTTGTTAGGTGTTTCTTTCGTGGTGTTCCTGGTTTCTTTGTTCCATATACTTTTCTGTGCTGAGCTCATTTTGTTTATGAATCATGTTATCATTTCCTTCATTGCTTTTGTTTTAGTATTTGCTAAATATTTGTGCTTGTCCTTTTTTTTATTGTGATGTGAAGGTTTATCATTTTTCTTTGAAGTTAGCCTGTGATTTATAATTTTCTCCCAGAGTTTAGAACAGTCCATTCTATCTTGCAACTCTCTTGAATTCCTCACCATTTTGAAGTTCTGTAACTACACTATTTATTTCCCCTCTTTTTGGTTTGCAGTTGTCCTCGTTTGTCAATTAATATCTCTGCTTCCCTTTTTATAATCTTGTAAGCTTATTTCACTTTGAATATTTCCATAGCTGTGTTGGGTTCTCAGGTATGTCATCATGTGTATTAATGATCGGTTGTTGTTTGCTATTATTGGTTCTCTGTTCAAAGGACTCCCTTAAGTATCTCTTGAAAGTTTGGTCTGGTTTTAACAAATTCCCTTAATTTCTGCTTATCTGGAAATGTTGTAATTTCACCATCATATTTGAGGGACAAT
>NW_006929403.1:1988-5209 GCF_000298275.1 Orycteropus afer afer
AATCTCATTAATTCTGTCTTCCATAGATTTGATTCTACTCCTCTATTCTTTCAATGTGTTATCTATTTCTGAAGATTTAGTATTAATCTTCTGGATTTCTATCTGTAGATTTTGTATCATTTCTAGTTTTTCATTTATTTTATCATTTTGTTCTTTCAAATTTTTCCTGGGATTTTTGTCTGTGTTTTCCTCAATTTTGTCAATGTTTTCCTTGATCGGTCTCCTAGTCCATTGAAGATACCTAAGTACAATTATTTTGAATTCCTTACCAGAGAGTTCCATTGCTCCTTCTCCCTCAGGGATGTGTTCTGGGTCTGTATCCTGCTCCTTTATTTCTATTGCTTTTTCTTGCTTCTTTGTGTGAACTTTGATGGCCTATTATCGGTGAGACATTGTGATGTTGTGTTTATATTTAATTGGTGATTGTATATTGGAGTGATTTGCCCAAGATTTTAATTTTCTTTATTCATTTTTTGTCTGTATTTGACTAAGCAGGGTATTGTGCTCCTCTTTTTGCTAATTGTCAACACTTATGCACTCACCACTTGTCTCTTGGTGGGTGTGATAGAAAATGACAGTAGCTACACATGTCTCTGTTAACTGTTTGTGAAGAGCAGTTAAGGGTGATTCAGGCTCTTATTGGTGATCATGTATTGTTGGCCAGTTGGTACAGAAGGAAGTGGTGGCTCTCACTCACTAAATGGAGCTTCAGGATGTGTGAGTGTTGTTGAGTCATATGTGCATGGTTGCTGTCTCTCACTCAGTTAGATAAAAAGAACAATCCAAAAACCATCAAAAAAGTAAAAGCAAGAGGACAAAAAGTGCACCCCACATAAACACACAGGAACAACCACAAAAAAAGAGAGAAAAGAAAGAAAGAAAAAAAGGAAAACAATAAACGAGAGAAAATATTAAATATTTAAAGAAATACTTGAAAAAGCCAAGATAAATATGAATAGTAAAAGGGGGAAACCGCACTCAATTTCTGGGGAGGGAAGAATAAGAGAAAAAAGTTAGAATAAGAGAATAATGAAGAAAAGACTGAGAAAATTTCAAAAAGAAAAACAAGGAATGGGGAAAACCACAAGAAAGAAAAAAAATGGGAATCAGAAAAAAGGAAAAGAGAAAAAGCTGAATACTAGAACATTGAAAGAAAAGAAGAAAGAATAGTAATAAAAAGGGCAAAAAAAGATAGAATAATAATAAAAATTTTAAAACATACAAACTGAAAAAAGGGAAAAGAAATAAAAAATCTAGGAAGTGCACCCCAGGTCCATCAAAACACACAGACTGGGATGGGATTCCTGCCAGCCCAGAAGGTGAGTGGGAGTGAGGGATGGCTTCACCTCTATTCACCAAGACAGTGTGGGGTATAAGAGTAACAAGGGGAATGTTGTACTTTTCCAATAATCAGTTCCCAGAATGTCTTTGCAGTCCCCAGCAAGTGGAGTCTATTCTTAGGTCCCTGGGATCTGAGGGAACACTGTCATTTTAAATATCACAAATGATCAAACCTCTTGTAAACATTCAAAATGGCTGCACCCTCTGGACAGACAAAAGTCCACAGCTCAGCCCGTCTCCATCTTCACTACTTCTCCTTTTATTCACCAGCCACCAGTGTAGTCCTCTATGCAACCCCTGGCTAGAAAGGCTAATTTTTAGGTTCATTCTTAGGTCTTAACATCACTTGGAAATATCCAAGCTGTTTGTGCCATCAGGATCTGTAACTGTCTGCAGCTCCATGTGTCTCCCTTTTTGGTGTTTTCATGGTGGTTCCTCTACAAGTTGGAGTTTAGTCCACTTCTTTATCCTTCCTTTCAAAGCTCAGGGCTCCAGGATTATTTTCTGTATCTGTGTTAACTGGTTCCCCTTTTCTTTACTGAAGACAGTCTGTGTAGTATGTCTGCCTATTCTGCCATCTTACCTAGAACCTCACTGTCTTCTTTTTGATGTGTACATTTATTGCTGTGAATATCCTCTGAGTGCTACTTTTGCTGACCAGTTTTCTTTAATACACATTTGATTTGATTCAAGAGATTTTTGTATTTCATTTTTTCACTTCGATCACACAGTAGTTTTCCATGTATTTTTTTTCTTGATCTTCCTTTTGTTGATTTCTAACTTTATAGCTTTGTAAAATGAGAAATTATTGTGTAGTATTTCAATGTTTTTAAATATTTTGAGACTTGTTTTGTGGAGCACATGTGGGGTACTCTGGAAAATGTTCCTGTACTCTGCAAAAGATTATATACTGTGCTGCTGTTGGGTGAAGTGTCTGTGTATGTTGGTGGTGGTGGTGATGTTAAGTGCTGTCAAGTCATTTCTGACTCATAGCAACTCTATGCACAGCAGAACAAAACACTGTCCAGTTCCGTGCCAGCTCCATGATCCTTGCTATACTTGAGCCCATCAGTGCAGCCACTGTGTCAATCCATTTCATTGAGGGTCTTCCCCTCTTTTGTTGACCCTCCACCTTACCAAGCATGACATCCTTCTCCAGGGAATGGTCCCTTCTGACACCAAGACAAAAGTCAGTAAGATAAACTCTGACTGTTCTTGCTTCCAGGGAGCATTCCGGATGCACTTCCACCAGGACAGATGTGTTAGTTCTTTTAGCAATCCATGGTACTTTCAGCATTCTTCAGCAGCACCACAACTCAAAAGCATCAATTCTTCTTCAGTCTTCCTTATTCATTATACAGTTCTCACATGCATACTAGGTGATTAAAAATACCATGGCTTTTGTAAGGCACACCTTACTCCTCAAGGAGACATTTTTGCTCTTCAGCACTTGAAAAAGGTCCTTTGAAGCCAATTTTCTCAGTGCTTTATGTCATCTGATGCCCTGACTGCTGCTTCCACTCATGTCGATTGTAGAACCAAGCAATGTGAAGTCTCTGACAATATTAATATTTTCTCCATTTATCATGATGCTATTAATAGGTCCAGTTGTGAGGATTTTTGTTTTCTTTACATTGAGATGTAAGCCATACAGAAAACTGTATTCTTCAGTCTTCATTAGTAAGTGAAGCAAGCCATCCTCACTTTCAGCAAGCAAAGTATTCTGGTATTCTTTGCTTTGAACCAAGATTCATCTGACATCAGCAATGATATCCCTCATTCCACACCCTCTTCTGAAACCAGCTTGCATTTCCAGAAGTTCTCTGTAAATATACTGCTGCAACCATTTTGAATTATCTTCAGCAAGATTTTACTTGCAT
>NW_006929404.1:0-563 GCF_000298275.1 Orycteropus afer afer
TCGCTCTTTCACCAATTTATCCAGTGTAAGTAGGACCAACCAACCAGTTTCCCTATACTCCCCATTCTGACAAAATTGCAGAAAAGTATCAAATATCCAATCACCCAGAGCTTCACTTCTTACAAATATGTGATCTATTGGTGGTGCTATTTCATGTATTAATTTTGCCACCTCATGCCACAGACTAGTAGGGCTCTCTTTACTAGCAGATGCAGAGTTGCTAGTGTCATTAACATTAATCAAACTGGAGAACCAATCTAGGAAGCCCATCCTTAAGATTTTGTCTCTCTAGAACCACTCCTGGTACCAAATGTGTTAGACTGAGTTCTCTAGAGAATCACAAAAACCATCAAAGCATATATATGTATAGAGAGAGAAAAAAAAAATTATCTTAGGAAAATAGCTCACAAACGTGTAGAAGTCGGCAAGTCCAAAGTCCCTGGAGGAAACGTCAGGCTGGTGGCAGCTTTAGCTTCTGCAAGTGCAGGGGGCCGAGAAATTCAAGGCTGGCAGGCAGTACACTGGTTGTTGACTCCAACAAAAGACGAATCCAAGATCTCCAG
>NW_006929404.1:1811-2496 GCF_000298275.1 Orycteropus afer afer
AATGACAGCAATCAATTCATACCTATCACTAATTACACTCAATGTGCGTGGACTAAATGCACCAGTCAAGAGAAAGAGAGTGGCAGACTGGATAAGAAAAGAAGACCCATCAATATGCTGGCTACGCAAATTAAGAGTTAAGGGGTGGAGAAAAATATACCAAGCCAACAGTAATGAAAACAGAGCAGGAGTGGTAATATTAATTTCTGATAAAATAGACATTAAGGTGAAAAACATCATAAGAGACAAAGAGGGACATTATATGATGCTGAATGGGTCAATTGACAAAGAAGATGTTACAATAATAAATATTTATTCACCCAATGAAAGTGCTCCAAAATACATGAAGCAAGTATTAATTGAATTAAAAGGGCCTCTACAATAGTAGTAGGAGACTTTAACACACCACTTTCAAAGAGGGTCAGGTCAACTAGAAAAAAACTCATCAAAGATACAGAAAAACTCAGCAACACAATCAACCAACTCAACCTCATAGATATATAGAGAGAATTCCACCCAACAAAAGCACAATTCACATTCTTCTCCAGTCCATGTGGGTACTTCTCCAGAATAGATCGTATGATAGGACATAAAACAAGCCTCAATAAATTCAAAAGCATTGAAATACTACAGAGCATCTTCTTGGACCACAATGCTATAAAATTAGAAATTAATGATAGGAAGA
>NW_006929404.1:4415-4930 GCF_000298275.1 Orycteropus afer afer
GGCACATAACAACAACAACAAAAACCTTGTTTATGGATTGGTAGACCGAATATAAGGTTGGGCAATCCTACTTCCGTAGTGATACTGCCTCGGAACCCAAAGAGGGGTCGCTATGAGTCGGGTCTGACTCGACAGCATATAACAACAACAACAGACTGAATATTGTGAAATCTCAATACTACCAAAAGCAATCTATACATTTAATGCAACCCCAATCCAGACCAACAAAATTTTTTAAAGGCATGGAAAAACCAATTACTAACTGCATATGGAATGGAAAGAGACCTCAGATTAGCAGAGCACTTCTGAAGAAGAAGAATAAAGTAGGAGGTCTCACACTCCCAGATCTTAAAACCTACTACATAGCCACAGTAGTCAAAGCATGTGAATCATCTCGCAACGTGGATGAACCTGGAGGACATTATGCTAAGTGAAATAAGTCAATCGCAGAAGGACAAGTACTATATGAGCCTATTACTGTAAAAAGACAGAGAAGGGTTTGCTTGGGAAAGGGA
>NW_006929405.1:0-2060 GCF_000298275.1 Orycteropus afer afer
CATATAAAACACATAATATATAAAACCAAGCTCACTGCTATCGAGTTGATTCTGAGTCTTAGCAACTCCATTGGGTTTCTGAGGTGGTAAATCTTTATGGAAGTAGATTGCCATGTCTTTCTTTCAAGGAGTGGCTGGTGGATTTGGACATATTTATATATAGTTCTACAACCAATTGAATATCACTGCATAATATATTTTAAACTGTAATTGGCGTTCAGAACAACTCTGAACAGTTCCAGGTATGAAAACTGCTAACATAAAGCCTCTGTGAAAAATTGATGAGCAATGGTTGTTACTAAAATCAATAAAAAATAATCTAATGTGTTAAATGATTGTATAATTGCATATAAAATTTGGTGAAACATATTATAGTACACTTTTTAACTGGTTGTTCCTAAATATAGTACACATGAGATTAATTTTATTATTGCTTAATATATAAATACAGATGAATTAGTTCTGCTAAATTTACAAACTAATAATAAAGCTCAGATGCTATTTGAGTAAATGAAAAATATTTTTTAGAGGAGTTCCCTCTTAAAAAAAAAATGATAAATGTGGTTCTTTCTCAAATATTTATCAATATCACTTTATAAAGCATTTGTGAGAAGGAAAAGATTTCTGAAAAATCACTTACTTAAAATATATTTATGTTTGTCTATTGAGATACTTAACTTTTTCAACTGGAACATTTTTTTTTTAATAACTTGCCTTCTGCTTTATAACTCATTGAAACAATACAACAGTCAAGCAATATTTATAAGGTTACAGATCAGTCATGCACATTAATTCCATTGTTTGTGCTGAAGTTTCCATTTATAAATTGAATATGACAATGTTTTTCACTTTTTGATAATGTACATAACCCATGTAACATCCGTCAACAACCAAAAAACTTACTTAACTTCAGAGTTTTTGGTTTAAAATTGGAAAAAAAATGGATTAAAAATTAAATAATGCCCTTTCATGATCATCAAAATAAAATAAAATTTGAAAAATGTTCATGTAATTCATATATCTTCAAGAATATTCTTCCAGACCTTATTATAGGAAACAACAGACTGTAGCATCTGGATTTAAAAATATTTCATCACAAAATTTTATGATTCTTAAATGTGAGATGTGGTTATGAATAACTAGAAGTTATAATACCTAAATAATAAATATCATAACTAAAAAGTTATTAAGATAGGTTCATTTTGTTTTTGAATTTTACTTTATAATTTTTATTAATTTGAGTTATCTTTAGTATCCATTTAATTCATAAGTAATTGTAATATTAATTCCCAGAGCAACCAAAAAAATACTACTGTGACACAGAAATTGAACATTTCTTAGGGATTTTTTTAGAAAATTGTGTGTTCTTACCCTTAGGATGGCTCTTGCCTTAGGAAAAAGATCAGAAATTTGTGAAGGACATGTTGTTACCTAATCCCTCAATTATACTTGCCTCTTAAAAACTGGAACTCTAAGGAGGCTATTTGAAGGACTCTGGAAATGTGAGTGTATCTTCCCAATCTCTTTCAAAGAACTTGCTTAATATAGTGGATTGCCACAGTGACTAAAACAATGTGGTCAGGTATAATGAGGATCATGAGGCTGGCGCAGGATGGGGCAGTGTTTCGTTCTGCTGTGCAAAGGGTCTTTATGAGTCAGAGCCGACTAGACAGCACCTAACCACAACCTCAAAAACAGAAAAAAGTAATGAGTACACCTCACTGTATGTTTATCCCTAAATTATAAACATTTTCACAATATTATCTATGTATATATATGTGTGTGTACATGTATAAAACATATACAAATGTTAGAAATTAAGAAAGATAGGTTATTTTAAAGATAATACATATTATAAGATTTATGTGGTGAATTGTTGTTGTTGTTTGCCATCGAGTCGGCCCCAACTCATAGCGACCCCTCCTTGGGTTTCCGAGGCAGTAACACTACGGAAGTAGGAATGCCCAACCTTCCTTCTGAGGAGTGGCTGGTGGGTTTGAACCGCCAGCCTTCTGGTTAGCAGTCAAGTGCCTTAGCCACTATGCTACCAGAGTAGATAT
>NW_006929405.1:3135-4436 GCF_000298275.1 Orycteropus afer afer
TGTTCCTTGCTTGTCCCCTCTTCTAGGTAAACATGAATAGGTGTAGCTAGAATGGCTTACTTGTATGCCTTTGGGGAAATTTGAGCTACCATCTTCCAAATCTGCCTCTACTAGAGCTATCCTGGGAGGGAAATACATTATTCTTACTGGGAAAGAGTGTCCCAGACTTTGAAACCTATTAATTCCCAACTTAAAGAATGAGTTTTCTCTTCTGTTCAAGGCCCTCTTAGGAGTATCAACAACTACTTTTTTGGTAAAAGTTCACTTGGATCACAGGGAAAAAAAAAAAATGACTGCTAGTAGCATACAGGTGGAGTGTCATAGCATTGTCTACAGAAGTAGGAATATTCAAAGAATTTACCAACATCCGAGTTCATATCCAGAAGAGCTAGAAAATGATGTCAGCCTAGCATGTTCTAGAAAAACTATTTAGTAGCACAACAGTTGGATAATTTTAGAATTGTATAAGAATTTGTTTCCTCATCTGTAAAATAAGGCTAATAATAGTATTTGCTATGAAAATGTTTGTAAGCATTGCATGAGATAATGCAAATAGAGCTTTGGCTTAATGTTTATTCTTGTTATTCTTGTTATTCTTATTATTATTTTGGTAGTTTTCCCCCCTCTCACTTTTCTTTGCTCTTTCCTAGAGGCTGGTGTATATGACAGAAAGAAGCCTTAAGTAATGCAACTTAA
The DNA here is from genome assembly GCF_000298275.1 of Orycteropus afer afer. Classification (NCBI taxonomy): domain Eukaryota; kingdom Metazoa; phylum Chordata; class Mammalia; order Tubulidentata; family Orycteropodidae; genus Orycteropus; species Orycteropus afer. Next base: position 3,832 of record NW_006929405.1, read on the forward strand.
TTCAAAGATGAGCACAGACACCCCATTACTATTATGGCATACAAGGTATGATCATAATAAATAACATTTATTGAGCATTTACTGTCAGCCAGGCATCTTTACAAGGGTTTTACATGAATCAAATATATTTAAACCCTTCACACTCCTATGAGTTAGATTACCTATATTTTACAGCTGAAGGAACAGTGAAGAAGGAAGCAGTGAAGTTGGATAATTTATCTAAGGTTAAATTAAGCGAGGTGTACTGGAGTCAAATCCAAGCAATCTAGATAGTTGAATATTCAAAATATGGAAGGTTTGATTATAGTTTAGATAATCTACCCTGAGAGCAATTATAGTGGGTCCTTGTTTCCCCTCTGTTCCTCCATCTTTGATATAAAACTGCCTGGATCCACCCAGTATGTAATAGAATCCAATGGAGCTGAATAGTTGGAAATGCAGACTGTAGACTCAGCATAAGAAGAGAGAACACCCTGGGTTTGGTGTAGGAGATGAGGCATGAGAAAGAGACCAAGAGTAGAGGAAGAGAGACAAAAGGTGGTATCTAGACTAGAGTGTTGGCTCTTCTTTCTGGAAGTGGGCAGTCAAAATGAATACCCTGAGCA
>NW_006929405.1:4706-5145 GCF_000298275.1 Orycteropus afer afer
TAGCTAAATTTGTGGAGTTAGATTAGTTTACCTTCAAGTGAGTTTATGACAGAAAGTGAAAAGACTAAGGCAGGGATTTGGAGACAGTATTTAAATGACACATGGAGGAAGAAGAGGCAGCAAAGGAAACACAAAAATTGGAGAAGTGGGAGGCAGATTATAAGAGCTGAATGTCCTAAAAATCTGCTTAGCAAATTTGGCTTAGGTGGAAAATATTTAGCTTAGAACACAGATCAACACAAATAAGATTTATGGGAAATTACTCAATTTTTGCTTAAAATATCTTTGGTGAATTAAAAGGAAGCAATTTGAATCTTAACATAGGAGAGGAAAGTCTTTTTTTCAAGGAGTTTGGGAATGAGGGATTAGAGTATAGAAGCAACATGCATTGAAGAAGTGTAGTCTGAGGAAATGATATGAGCAATTGTTGGGAATTCTA
>NW_006929406.1:0-504 GCF_000298275.1 Orycteropus afer afer
CATAACATTAAGGTTGGGTCTACTCTGATGATGCAGCTCTTTCCTGGTCCTAATTTAAGTGTCTTCCGACCTATGTGGCTTATCATCCTGCACTGTATCGGATAACATTTCCAGGCTATTCATAAAGTTGCACAGTAATGTATCAGACAGTGGTTCTCTGCTATTCATAAGGTTTTCCCTGGCCAATTCTGTGAGAAGTGGATGGCCTCTTCTTCTTCCTAGACTGTCTCAGTCTGTAAGCTGTTGAAACCTGTGTACCATGTGCAACCCTACTTGGTTTGAGACACCAGTGGCACAGCTTCAAGCCTCATAGCAACACACCACAGCAGGACAAACTGACAGATAAGTTTGTCCCCCTTAGCTGTTCAGAACCTCTCCATCCCCTTACATAGACCCCTGCCTCTTTCCCACTGCTTGGGAGGGCTGTGGCCTGGGTTCCCTGCCTTACCTGGTTCCCTGCCTCTGCTTCCTCACACTGTCCTGCCTCCCCTCTGCCTCCCCCCC
>NW_006929406.1:604-1428 GCF_000298275.1 Orycteropus afer afer
TTTTTTGCTTTCCCTGCCTTTCTCGCCGCTTAGGAGGGCTGTGGCTTGGGTCCCCAGCTTTACCTGGATCCCTGCCTCTGCTTCCTTGCTCTGTTCTGGTCCCCCCTTGGCTTTTTCTCTGCTTTCCTGCTGCTTGGGAGGGGCATGGCCAGGGACCCTGGCCTCACCTGGATCCTTGCCTTGCTTCCTCGCAGAAGCTAAAACTAGACTTAGTTACCTTCACTAAAGAAGGAATATAGGAGAAGTTCTTTAATCTGATAATAAGTCTGTTGTTATTTCAACTTATTGTGACCCTATGGTTTCAGAGTTGTTTGTTGTTATGTGCCGTCAAGTGGGAATTGACTCATAGCAACCCCTCCTTGGGTTTCTGAGGCAGTAGCACTAGGGAGGTAGATTGCCCCATCTTTCTTCTGAGGAGTGGCCAATGGGTTTGAACCGCCAGCCTTCTGGTTAGTAGTCAAGTGCCTTAGGCACTACGCTACCAGAGCTCCTATGGTTTCAGAGTAGAATTGCTCTTCAGAGGGTTTTCATGGCTGTGACCTTTCAGAAGCAGATCACTAGGACTTTCTTCCAAGGTGCTTCTAGGTGGGTTCAAACCACCAACCTTGTGGTTTGTAGCTGAGCACTTAACCATTTGTGTTCCATTATCATTCACTAATTCTTCTAAGATTGAAAATGAGACAAACCAGATACCCCATCACTTCTATTCAACATTGTACTAGGGGTTTTAGCCAATAAAATCAGATATGTTGTTGTTGTTGTTATGTGCCATGGAGTCGGACCCGACTCATAGTGACCCCCCCTTGGGTTTCTGAGGCAGTATC
>NW_006929406.1:2228-3388 GCF_000298275.1 Orycteropus afer afer
TAGATTGCCCAAACTGGACTAGTCTAAAGTCACTCTTTAATAAGCAAAAGGCAACATGGAGATTGACCTACGATGTAGAGGTTTAAATCTTAAGATTCTTTTTCAAAATGTCACATTCTCTCACAGAAAGAGATCTAGAAAAATCCAAAGGGAAATTAGAGAACTTAATACTGATTCTCCTAACCCAAATAAAGTTGTTATTGAACTCATTATGTAGGATTTGTTTTTCTTCTCTATCTAGGAATCTAGGCATCATGATGGGCTGAAATGATATAGACAGGTCACCTCCTGCCTCAATCTCATAGCAAATGCTAGAAAAGCATTGAAAAAAGAAGAAGAAGAAGAAGAAAAAGTAAAAGAAAAAAAGAGGTCAGGCTCAAAGAAAGGGAAATTCCCAGAAGCTTAAAATGAAGAAAGAACTTAAAATCAGAGTGAGAAGTGGGAATTGACCCAGATTCAGATATAGACCCAGGGGCTGGTGTCTGGAGTTCCAGTGCCCATTTAGGAATAGCAGATCTATGTTCCAAATTTTAAGGCAAGGGTATATGTGGATAAGTGATAAAAACTACACTTAGTTATCTTCAGGAAATCTGAACCCCTGATGAGCTGCCCAGTTAGTTAAGCAGAGAGTAGGTAAAAACTTCCTGTCTCTCGAGAATCTTGGGTTGGGGCTGGTAGAGAGTGATTAAAAAGTCCACAAGAAATGTTCACTTCAGGCCTGTCATACTGGGATGCTGAGGGTATTTACATGACCTATGGCATGGATGAGCTCTGATGGTGTAGTGGTTATAAAGAAAAAAAAAATATATATATACACACACACACACACACACACACACACATTCATATAAAGGTTGGTGGTTTGAACTCACTAGCTGCTCTGTGGGAGAAATATGAAGCAGTCTGCTTCCATAAAGATTTATAGCCTTGGAAACCCTATGGGGCAGTTCAACTCTGTCATACAGGGCCACTATGAGTTGGAACTGACTTGATGGCAGTGGGATTGATTTGGTTTGGTATATGGTATGTTGTTGTTGTTGTTGTTATTTGCCATCGAGTCAGCCCCAACTCATAGCGACCCCTCCTTGGGTTTCTGAGGCAGTATCACTACGGAAGTAGGATTGCCCAACCTTCCTTCCGAGGAGTGGCTGGTGGGTTTG
>NW_006929406.1:4143-5313 GCF_000298275.1 Orycteropus afer afer
TCACGTTATCGGGAGGGAACAGTCCTTGGAAAAGGATATTCTCTTCTCGGTAAAGTAGAGGGTCAGAGAAAAAGGAAGACTCTCAATGAAATAGGAGCTCTGGTGGTGTAGTGCCTAAGGCATTTGACTGCTAACCAGAAGCCTGGCACTTCAAACCCACTAGCCACTCCTCAGAAGGAAGGTTGGGCAATCTACTTCCATAGTGACCCCGTCTTGGAAACCCAAGGCGGGGTCACTATGAATCAGGGCCGATTGAATGGCAAAATAACAAGAGCAACAACAACTTAATGAGATGGCCTAACACAGTGGCTCCAATAATAGGTTTCAAGCATGGGAACGACTGTGAGGATGGCACAGGACCAGGCAGTGTTTGGTTCTGTTGGACACAGGGTTGCTGTGAATTGAACCAACTAGATGGCACATAACAATAGCCTACTAGGCAAATGAAGTGTCTGTGGTCTACTGAGAGAGGATTGGTCAGTCTGTGATCCCCATTGGGAAGGGATATTCTTTGATATTGACAAGGAGTTGTGTAGATGTGCAGCGAACCCCAAAGAGGTTTTTCAAACAGAAAGATCGAAGAAAAACACAGGAAGAAGGGAGAGAAAAAAGAGGAGGCAACAAACCTCCTAAAAGAGCTGTAACATCCACAGATCAAGGGCTGTAACACTGAAGACAGCAAGAGGCCCAGAAGAGGCTCAGTAGCACAGCTGCCTGTGAAAGGCCTGAAATGGGCCCTGTGGCAGAGGTGGGGTGACAGATGGCAGGGCCTAGAGGAGCCTATCTTGCCAACAGGAGCTGAGACAGCTGTCCTGCACTGAAGAATGGAGACTGTCTACATGCTTCTCGATCTTGCATTGTAGCCTGTCAATCCTGCTCCCAAGTCGTACCCCATTATTTCTTTTTTTTTTTAATTGTGATTTGGGTGAAAATTTACAGCACAAATACACTTTCCATATAGCAGTTAACATACACTTTGTCTCATGACATTGACCACAATTTACCACAATGCAACAGTTCCCCTCCCACTTCCTCCCATTAGTTACCTCTTCTCTGTGTTCATTCCTGCACGCACTCCTACCCCCTGAGTTGTATCCCTGTGCTTGAGCAGCCCTTCTTTCTCCCATGCTTGTTCTCTCCAAGGAGTGTATCTACCTCAGGTAAATGCTC
>NW_006929407.1:0-1950 GCF_000298275.1 Orycteropus afer afer
GGGCAGTGTTTCGTTCTGCTGTGCATGGGGTCGCTATGAGTCGGAAACGACTCGACGGCACTTAACAACAACAACAACAACATCCCATTTTCCCTAAGACAATTTAATTCCCCCTCCTTGGGTTTCCGAGGCAGTATCAATACAGAAATAGATTCCCAAACCTTCCTTTCAAGAAGTGCCTGGTGGGTTTGAACTGCCAGCCTTTTGTTCAGCAGTCAAATGCTTTAGGCACTACGCAACCAGGGTTCCCAATTCAGACTTAGGAAAAAGAAATGTTGGCCTGAAATCTGATTATGTCACATTATGATTTGGGATATGTTGGTTGCATTAATATTCTACTGGGCTAAAAATTTTCCCCTGAAATCCCCAAAATAATCATAAAAATTGTATCTCTGATAACAAAAAGCTGTGCTTAACCCTGAAACATTCAATTTTAATTTTAATAATTAGCCAACTAGTCTGATCCTAATTAAATAAATTGGTACAGGAAGGTGTCAAGTGTTATTTAATACATTCTTGTACTTACTTAATGATAATTAATACTTCATTAAAATGTGTGACTGATATCAATTTGAGATATATTGTCAGATAATATTAATTAATCAACTAGTCATTACACTCACGTTAATCATGTTATTGTGGATGTAAAATATTCTTTTGGAGATGTACATTAGTGAATGTTAATTCATTGAAACGCTGTACCATCTCCATTCTATAAAAGTTCCTAACAAATAGTTTTCATTCTCTTGGAATATATATGCACATTAATGAGTGAACATAATTTTTATCACTTTTGTATCTTTTTAAAGTAGTCTTACAGTGAGACTACTGTCATTAGCAGTCATTAACATACAGATGACGCTTTAAATGGTCCTACTGAGAATGAAACTTCCTTTATACCTTTTAGAATTTCTTCCTCTTTCATTGGAAGATTATGACCTCTTTCTAAATTTGCTCTAGCCATTTTATTGTGACTGAAAATGAACTTGAAATCATGCTTAAAATGGGCTACATATGCCTTAAATGTTCTTTTATCTGTGTAGTTTTTTAGTTCATGAAGTTCTTGATAATTATAATTATAATTGGAAATGATGTCTATGAACTACAACCACAAATTGGGGAGCTAAATCACCATGTGATTCCAGTTTACATGCTTTTAAAATTTTATGGAATCAATATTTTTACAACAGAAATTCAGAATAAGCTAAATAACATTCCATGATTAAATATTGTTAAGTCAAACAAATTATATACATGTATTTTAAATTTAACTTTACATGGAGAAACCCTGGTGGGACAGTATCTAAATGTTCAGTTGCTAACCAAAAGGATGGCAGTTCAAATCTACCAGCCGCTCCATAAGAGAAAGATGTGGCACTTTGCTTCTGGACAGGTTAACAGCCTTGGAAACCCTCTGGGTCAATTCAACTCTGTCCCATTGCATTGCTGAGTGGGGAACCAACTTGATGGCAACAGGTTTGTTTTTGATTTACTAATTTTGGCTTTTGACTTACATGACACACACAATATGCCAGAAACTGTGTCAAGTGCTTTATAAATTTTAGTTCATTTGATCTTCATAACAATTGGCTCAGAGAATCCACAATTACCCGCTAGTTAATCTGGCGGTTTGTTGTAAAGACATAGGTGACTCAACATAAAAATTTTACTTACTGATAATATTTATTATGGCAAAGGATAAATTGTAGAAACAGAGGAAAAAAATGTATATTTTTTAAAAAACTAGAGAGGCTAGGTGCAGGCTTATGGGTCCTCCTTCTTTCTTGGAGGATAGCACAAGCACACTCTTCTCTCCAGATGCAAAGAGCATAAACACTTGCAAGAAGTCTATGTTCAGGGAAGCCCTCATGAGTATTGAAGTTCAAAAGGTTTTTGTTTTTTTTTTTGAGGGGGGGTTTGGTTTACTTATCTATTTATCTATCTATCTAT
>NW_006929407.1:2920-3509 GCF_000298275.1 Orycteropus afer afer
ATGGCTCTCACTTCTTTAGGGTATATACCTAGTAATGGAATGGCTGGGTCAAAGGGTATTTCTAATTCCAACTTTTGAAGGAATCACCATATTGCTTTCCACAGTGGTTATACCATTTTACAGTCCCACCAGCAGTGTATGACACTCCCAATCTCTCCACAAGCTTGCCAGCATTTGTTATTTTCTGTCTTGTTGAACTTTGCTACCAGTGCTGGAGCAAGATGGTATCTCATTGTTGTTTTGATTGGCATCTCTCTAATGGCTAATGATCTTGACATTTCTTCATCTGTTTGTTAGCCACTTGAATATCCTCCTTGGTGAAGTGTCTATTCATGTCTCCTGCCCATTTTTTAATAGAATTGTTTGTCTTTTTGTTATTGAGGTGTTGGCATTTTCTATAAATTCTAAAGATAAGCCACTTTGTCAGAAATGTCATTACTAAATATTTTTTCCTAATCTGTAGGTTCTCTTTTGACTCTTTTGAAGAAGTCTTTGGAAGCACATAAAAATAAAATTTTTAGAAGGTTCCAACCATCTGATTTCTCTTCTGCAGTTTGTACATTCAGAGTTATGCTTGATAGTCTATCTA
>NW_006929407.1:4139-4992 GCF_000298275.1 Orycteropus afer afer
TCTCTTGGGTTTTCTAGGTATAGGATCATATCATCAGCAAATAGGGATAGTTTGACTTCTTCCTTACCAATTTGGATGCCTCAGATTTCCCTTTCTTGCTTTATGGCCCTGGCTAGGACTTCCAGTACAATGTTGAATAGAAGTGGTGATAGCGAGCATCCTTGTCTGGTTCCTATTCTCAAGAGGAATGGTTGCAGTTTCTTTCCATTGAGAATAATGTTGGCTGTTGGTTTTGCATAGATGCCCTTTATTATATTGAGGAATGTCCCTTTTATTCATATTTTGCTGAGAGTTTTGATCAGGAATGGGTGTTGGATTTTTATCAAATGCCTTTTCTCTATCAATTGATATGATCATGTGGTTCTTCTCTTTTGTTTTATTTATGTGGTGGATGACTTTGATTGTTTTTCTAATGTCGAACCATCCCTGCGTACCTAATATGAACCCCACTTGGTCATGATGAATGATTTTCTTGATATGTTGTTGCAGTCTATTGGCTAGAATTTTTTTGAAGATTTTTGAGTCTATATTCATGAGGGATATTGGTCTGTAGTTTTCATTTAGAGTGATGTCTTTCCCTGGTTTTGGTATCAATGTTATGCTTGCTTCATAAAATTACTTAGGGAGAATCCCATCCTTTTCTATGTTTTGGAATAGTTTGAGTAGGATTGGTATCAGTTCTTCTCTGAGTGTTTTGTAGAACTCTCCAGTGATACCATCTTGGCCAAGACTTTTTTTAGTTGTTAATTTTTGATAACCTGTTCAATTTCTTCTTTTGTGATGGGCCTGTTCAAATTTTCCACATCAATCTGTGTTAGTTTAGGTAAGTTGTTGTTGTTGTTGTTGTTGTTAT
>NW_006929408.1:0-854 GCF_000298275.1 Orycteropus afer afer
AAATCAATGAAACAGAAAATAGAAAGACAATAGAAAAAAATCAACAATACTAGAAGTTGGTTTTTTGAAAAGATTAATAAAATTAACAAACCACTGGCAAATTTAACAAAGTAAAAGATGGAGAGAATACAAATAACATGAATAAGAAATGAACTGGGCTACATCACAACAGTACCGACTGAAATTAAAAAGATAATATCAGGATACTATGAAGAACTGTACTCCAACAAATTTGAAAATCTAGACGAAATGGACATATTTCTAGAAACACACTACTTATCTAAACTAACACAAGCTGAGGTGGAAAAGTTAAACAGATCCATAACAAAAAGAAGAAATTGAACAGGTCATAAAAAAATTACCAAAAAAATGTTCTGGCCCATACAGTTTCACCAGAAAATTCCACCAAACATTCAGAGAAGAACTGGTACCAATCCTACACAAACTATTCCAGAACATAGAAAAAGATGGATCCCTCCCAAAATAATTTTATGAAGCAAGCATAACTTTGATACCAAAATCAGCCAAAGATATCACTAAAAAGAAAAGCTATAGACCAATATTCCTCATGAATATAGGTGCAAAAGTCTTCAACAAAATCCTAGCGAATAGACTCCAATAACATATCAAAAAAATAATACACTATCAGGTGGGGTTCATACCAGGTATGCAAGGGTGGTTCAACATTAGAAAAACAATCATTGTCATCCATAACATAAATCAAACAAAGGAAAAGAACCATGTGATCATATCAATTGATGCAGAAAAGGCATTTGATAAAATCCAACATCTGTTCCTGATCAAAACTCTCAGCAAAATAGGAATAGAAGGGACATTCCTCAACATAATAAAGG
>NW_006929408.1:2631-3083 GCF_000298275.1 Orycteropus afer afer
AGAAAACTCCAACACCTCAACAAAAAAACCACAAATAATCCAATTTAAAAAATGGGCAGAAGACATGAATAGACAATTCACCAAAGAAGATATTCAGGCAGCCAACAAACATGTGAAGAAATGCTCACAATCCTTACCCATTAGAGACATGAAAATCAGAACAACAATGAGATACCATCTTGCTCCAGCAGCAGAAGCAAAGTTCAACAAGACAGAAAATAATACAAGCTGGTGAGGAAGTGGAGAGATTGGGACTCTTGTATACTGCTGGTGGGACTGTCAAATGATACAACCACAGTGGAAAGCAGTATGGTAATTCCTTAAAAATTTGGAATTAGAAATGCCATTTGACCCAGCAATTCCATTACTAGGTATATATTCTAAAGAAGTGAGAGCCAGGACAAGAACAGATATATGCGCACCCAACTTCATTGCATCACTATTTACAATAG
>NW_006929408.1:5872-6873 GCF_000298275.1 Orycteropus afer afer
CCCCTAGCTGCCCTTCAGGTCTGGAATTGAACCTACTCTTGTGGCTTCCAGGAAAACAAATGACAGACATACGAGCTGAATATTTATAGTAGGTTGATACACTCCTTGGAGCAATCAATCATGGGAGAATAGAAGGGCAATGTATGCACAGGAAGTAGGGGGCAGGAGTGCATGGGTGGAAGGACACAGGGAAGAGGAAACTATGGGGAGGAAGTGGGAAGAGAGCTGTTACATTGTGGGAAATTGTAGTCAGTGTCATGAGACAAAATGTGTATGAACTGCTGTATGGAAAATGAATTTTCTCTGTAAAGTTTCAGCCAAATCACAATAAAAATTAAAAAAAAAAAAAGAGGAAAGGATGAAAAGACCAAAATCGATGTCAGAAGAGACTGAAACTTGCTCTTGAATGGAGAGTAGCTAAAACAAATGGAAGAAATGACAAGATGATAGAGCTGAATAGAAGATTTCAAAGACTAGCTAGAGAAGACAAAGTCAGTTATTATAATGAAATATTCAAAGACCTGGAGTTAGAAAACCAAAACGGAAGAGCATGCTAAGTATTTCTCAAGCTGAAAGAACAAAAGAAAAAAATCAAGCCTTGAGTTACAATATTAAAATATTCTATGGGCAAAATAGTGAATGATGCAGGAAACATCAAAAGAAGATGGAAGGAATACAGTCACTGTACCAAAAAAAAATTGGTTGATGTCTGTCCATTTCTGGAGGTGACATATGATCAAGAACCAATGACATTGAAGAAGGAAGTCAAAGTTGTACTGAAGGAATTGGTAAAACACAAGTCTCCAGGAACTGGCAGAGTACCTGTTGAGAAGTTTCAACAAACCAGTGTTGCACTGGAGGCACTCACTTCTCTATGTCAAGAATTTTGGAAGACAGTTACCTGGCCAACTGACTGGAAGAGATCCATATTTTTACCCATTCCGAAGAAAGATGATCCCACAGAATGTGGAAATTAATGAACAATATCATTAATATCACAC
>NW_006929409.1:0-887 GCF_000298275.1 Orycteropus afer afer
AGGGAGTGTACCCAAGACCTTGTATAGGGTTGGCAGACAATATAAGTGTATTTGTATGATCTGAATTCCCAAGTGTATAGTAGAGCTGACAAGGGACAAGGTTGTAGTCACTTCTTGGTCAAAGCCAGCTACCCAGAGGGACCTAGTAGTTGAACTGGTGGGCTCAGGAACATAGTGGCAGGGGACATAAAGCTCAATTGGCATAACATATTACACAAAACATTGTTTCACTTCTTACTTTGGCTAATAGTGACTGGAATAATAAATGGTTGCAGGCAGCCATCTAGATGCAAAGAAGAATGAAGAAACCAAAGATTCATGGAAACAATTAGTCCTAGTGACTGGTACACCATGTGTTCTGTAGCCTACAAGACTATAAGAACAGAAGAACTAGATGGTGCCCAGCTACCACAGTCAACCACTCGGAGGGGAATCTATGTAGGAGATCCTGGATAGAGAGGGAGAACAATATGGAACAAAACTCTACATCACTTGGTAAAAGGGGGGCCAGGTTTGCTGGTCTGATAGAGCCTGGTGGAACCCCTGAGACTATGGCCCTTAGCTGCCCTTCAGGGCTCGAATTGAACCCACACCTTTGGCTTCCATCCAAATAAAAGATGGGAATACGAGTTGAACATTTACCTGAGGTAGATACACTCCTTGGTGAGAACAATCATGGGAGAAAGAAGGGCTGTTTATTTACAGGGAGACAGCTCAGGGTGCAGGAGTGCATGAAGGGATGGACACAGGGAAGAGCTAAATATCGGGAGGAATTGGGAGGGGAGCTGTTGCATTGGGGTAAATTATGTCAATGTCATGAGAGAAAGTGTATGTGAGCTGCTGTGTGGAAAGTGAATTTGCTTTGTAAATTTTCACCCATATCACAA
>NW_006929409.1:1999-2948 GCF_000298275.1 Orycteropus afer afer
CCAGGAAAGGAAATTTTTTTGGGAAAAAGTATTATCTACACCAAAAAGATGAGACACATATAAATAAATCTTACCAGGGATGCAAAAGAATTAGAAGAAGAAAACTACAAAACACTACTCCAAGAAACCAAATGAGACCTACATAAATGGAAGAATATATCATGTTTATGGATAGGAAGAATTAATATTATGAAAATGTCAATACCACCCAAAGTGATCTACAGATAGAATCCAAATTCCAATATCTCTTTTTAAAGCAATGGAAAAAGTAAATGGAAAGGAAAGTGACCTCTGATAAGCAAAGCACTACTAAAGAAGAAGAACAAAGTAGGAAGCCTTACACTCCCCAATCTCAAAACCTACTATATAGCCATGAGAGCGAAAACATCCTGGTATTGGTACAATGACAGGTACATAGACGAATGGGACAGAATTGAAAACCTAGAAGTAAAACCATCTACCTATGGTCAGCTGATCTTTCTTGAAGGACCAAAACTCATTAAATAGAGAGGAGATAGTCTCATTAACAAATGGTGCTTGCAATAATTCATTTACAGAAAAATGAAACAGGATCCGCATCTCTCACCATATACAAAAACTAACTCAAGCTGGATCAAAGATCTAATAGTAAAGCTCAAAGCCATGTCGTGGTTGTTAGGTGCCATTGAGTCATCTCCAACTCATAGCGACCCTATGCACAGAAGAACGAAACATTGCCTGGTCCTGTGCCAGCCTCATGATCCTTGCTACACCTGAGCCCATCGTTGCAGCCACTGTGTCTATCCATCTCATTGAGGGTCTTCCCTTTTGTTGGTGACCCTCCACTATACCAAGCATCATATCCTTATCCAGGGAATGGTTCCTTCTGACAACATGAGCAAAGGAGGTGAGACAAAGTCTGGCCATTCTTGCTTCTAAGGAGCATTCCAGCTGCACTTATTTGGGGACA
>NW_006929409.1:4264-5114 GCF_000298275.1 Orycteropus afer afer
TCCTCAAGGAGACATCTTTGCTCTTCAGCACTTGAAAGAGGTCATTTGCAGCCAATTTGCCCAGTGCTAACGTCATCTGATGTCCTGACTGCTGCTTCCATTGGCGTCAATTGTAGAATCAAGCAATGTGAAGTCCGACAATTTCAATCTTTTCTCAATTTATTGTACTGCCGCTTGTAGAACCAGTTGTGAGGATTTTTGTTTTCTTTATATTGAGATGTAATCCACACTGCAGAGTGTATTCTTCAATCTTCATCAGTAAGTACTTCAAATCATCCTCACTTTCAGCAAGCAAAGTTGTCTCATCAGCATATTGCAGGTCATTAATGATTATTCTTCCAATCCTAAAGCCACGTTCTTCTTCATATAGTCCAGCTTCTCGAATTATTTGCTCAGCATACAGATTGACTAAGTATGGTGAAAGGATACAACCCTGACTCACTCCCTTTTTGATTTTAAACCATGTAGTGTTCCCTTTTTCTGTTCCAATGACAGCCTCCTGGTCTATGTACAGGTTCCTCATTAGTACAATTAAGACAATTAAGTGTGCTGGAATTCCCATTCCTCTCAATGTTATCCATAATTTGTTATGATCCACACAATCAAATGCTTTTGCATAGTCAATAAAACACAAGAAAACATCTTTGTTATTCTTTACTTTGAGCCAAGATCCATCTGACATCAGCAATGATATCCCTTGTTCCACATACTATTCTGAATGCAGCCTGCATTTTTGGAAGTTCTCTGTCAATATACTACTGCAACCATTTTTGAATTATCTTCAGTAAGATTTTACTTGCATGCAATATTAATGATATTGTTCTATAATTTCCACATTCTGTGGGATCAC
>NW_006929410.1:0-5098 GCF_000298275.1 Orycteropus afer afer
GGGACAGGCTAGGGCAGACAGACACGGAAGAGAGCTTCCCAGCCAACTGACAGGAACAGGTCCAGATAGCTGCCATTATAAACAAGGGTGATCCGACAAAGTGAAGAAATTATCCAATGATATCATTAACATCACACACAAGTAAAATTTCGCTGAAGATAATTCAAAAATGGCTATAGCAATACATCTCCAGGGAACTGTCAGAAATTCAAGCCAGAATCAGAAGAGGACGTACAACAAGGAATATCATGGCTGATGTCAGATGATCTTGGCAGAAAGTAGAGGATTCCAGAAAGATGTCTACCTGTGTCTTACTGACTATGTAAAGATGTTTGACTGTGTGGATCCTAACAGATTATGGATAGCATTGTGAAGACTGGGAATTCCACGACACTTGATTGTGCTCACGCAGAACCTGTACATAGATCAAGAGGCTATCATTGGCACAGAACAAGGGAATACTATGTGGTTTAAAACCAGGAAGGGAGTGTATCAGGACTATATTCTTTCACCATACCTATTCATTCTGTATGGTGAGCAAATAATCCAAGAAACTGGACTGTATGAAGAAGACCCCGGCATCAGGATTGGAGGAAGACTCATTAACAACCTGCAATATAACAGATGACACAACCTTGCTGCTGAAAGTGAGGATGACTTGAAGCACTGATGAAGACCAAAGCCTTCGGTACAGATTACACCTCAATATATAAAAAAAGTAAAATCCTCACAACCACACCAATAAGCAACACCATGATAAACGGATAAAAGATTGAAGCCATCAAGGATTTCATTTTACTTGGATCAACTATCAATGCCCTTTGAAGCAACAAATGCTGCTGAGGGTGTGCAAAGACCTCACATGGTGCTGGTGGGACTGTAAAATGGTACAGCTACTGTGGAAAACAGGACGGTGCTTCTTTAAAAAGCAGGAAATAGAAATACCACGTAACTAACAGTAACAACAACAAAACCAAAGTCTCTGCCATTGAGTTACAGTCCCAACACTTGGTCTCTATCCTGGATAAATAAGTTGTGATACAAACAGATATATGCACCCCGATGTTCATCAAAGCATTATTCACAATAGCACAGAAATGGAAGCCACCTCAGTGCCCATCAGTGGGTGAATGGATAAACACACTATCGTACATATACACAACGGAACATTATATAACCTTGAAGAATAACAATGAATCTGTGAACCACCTTGTAACACAGATGAACCTAGAGGGCATTATGTGGAGTGAAACTGGTTCATCACAAAAGGACAAATATTGTAGGAGACCATGGTTATGAAAAGTCAAGAAAAGGTTTACACACGGAAAGAATCATTCTTGGAAGGTTACCAAGGGCGGGATGGGAAGGGAGGGTAAATGGGCAACCAGAGGGTAGATGCGTATGAACTTGGGTGAAGGGACGGATGATACACAGATCACAGACGTGGAGGAGGTCAGCACAAATGATCAAGGCAGAGGAAGACCTTGGACCAGGAGCACAAGAGTTAAATACTGTTACGCCCACCATCCCGTAACCGACAATCCTGCAGGAACAGAAATAACAAGAGTCTATGAGTGGACACCTAGCCAGACGCGCCAGTGAAATGGGTGGGAAGGTGAACGGGAAGAGCGAGAAACGACAGAGGCTGTTTCTGTGGATGTCTTTGTGTGCTGTATAATATCCATGGAGATCGCATCTCACACGGGGGCAGGGTTATGAGTTATCCCTGGCCTTCATCAAACACCCTGAGGGATTGAGGTGCTGGGCCTGGGGGCTCCAGACGACAGTCTTGGGGGACATCAGGGTCAACTGACATAACACAGTCCACAAAGACAATGTTCTATGTCCCACTTAGGTGAGCAGTGACTGGGGTCTGCAAAGCTCGTGAGTGACTATCTGAGGCGCAGCTACTGGTCTATGTCTAGAGCAAAGAAGACTGAACAAAATCAGAGCAGCAAGGAGAGAAGTAGTCCAGAGGACTCATGGACCATGGAACCCCAGCCTTGAGACAAGAGGAGCGACATGGTGCCCGGCGGCCCCTGCCGACTGGGCTGAAAGGGATCACCATTGGCGGTCCTGGATAGGCTGGGAGGAAAATATCGACCAAAACTCAAAATAATAAAAATGACCAGGCTTTCTGGTCTGATAGCGACTAGTGAGACCCCCAAGACTGTGGCCCCTAGTCATCCTGGAACTCAAGTCCTGGAACCCATGTCTCCATGTTCGGCCAAACAATAGACAAGCGTGTAAGGTGGACACTAACACCGGGGAGGTGGCCCTCCTCGGAACAATCAACCATAAGAGATCAAAAGGGCAGTGTTTGCCCAGGATGAAGCTCAGAGGGCAGGAAGGAACGGGAAAGAAGGACAGACGGCAAACACGGGGAGAAAGCAGGAAGCGAAATGTTCCATTGTGGGGATTTTAACAAGTGCCACAAAACAAACTCTATGTGAACCACTGAGTGGAAAGCCAATTTGTTTTGTAAACTTTCACCCAAATCACAATAAATTTTTTTTTTAAATTATAGTAAAAAAAGAACCATCTTATTAAAAAAAAACTGAAGCCTAATGAGATATTACACTACACTTAGCTATTTGACAAAAGTTAAGAAGTTTAACAAAACCAAGGACTGGCAAGGATTTGGAATAACAAGAGTTTGCAAACACACTGACGGCGGAAGACGAAGCTGGCCTGACCTCTTTGAAAGACGTTTCGGCCGCACTTGGAAGACCTGACGATGCAAGTCCTCTGTGATCCGGCAATTCCACTCCTCGGCAGGGACCACAGAGATCGCCTGGCACGTGTGCGCTGGGAGACAGGCACAAGAATGTCACAGCGGGACTGCTCCTGAGGCCTTGGACTGAAACTACCCAAACATCCATCAACAATGACATGAATCAGTGGACTATCTCCACCGTTGAACACTACCCAGCAATGACACGTAGCCGTTCACTGCCACGGGCACCAACGTGACAGAGTATTACATCAGAATCGTCACAGCTAGTGACACAAGCAAGTCACAAAAGGACATTTACAGTGTTAGTCCATGTATATAAAGAATTCCTTTTATGAAGAAAAGCACAGGAATGATTCACAGAAAATTTAGGACCGTGCGAACCTCTAGGGCTAAGCGGCACTCTTAACTCTTGACCTGGGCGGTGAGCACGTGGCTGAGGGCTGTCTCACTGTTTAACACACGTGTTACACACAGTCTTGTGTATATGATACAGTTGCAATTTTAAACATGAAAAAAAATAATAAATATAAACCCAGAACCAGCCTCATTTCTCTTAGGGGGAAAAATAGAAGGAGAGAGAATAGAGAGAAGTCCCTGTGGGACAGGAGAGGGGACAGAGTTAGATTTGAGTTTTTAAAACTGTCAATGCCTCCACCACAAGGGCAGTATGGCATCAACCAACAGAGTCTCCAGACATTGTCAAATGTCTCCTGGGGGTCTAACAGCAACAGAAGGCGGCCTCAAGCTCAGGGACCTGCTGGGCCACTCCAAGGACGAGCCTGGACCAACACCCCACCACCCTCCTAAAGCCCTGTCTGCTGCCGTAATTTTAGGGTGCTGTTGAATTGTTTAACGTTTCCAACAGAGGCATTACACCTTTCCAACAGAGACACCCTGTTAGCCAGGCTATCAATGGTGGGAGCCCCCAGCAATCTCAAAGGCCAGCCTCCTGAGTAAGCAGCCACCCAGTGGTGCGGGATTTTCTGAATTTTTCAAGAAAGCCTGGAAATCGGAATTTGGGGATAAAATCTGAGTTTGAAATGCTGGCAACCAATTAATATTTTAAAGAACACTGCACGGACTGAATAAAACTGCAGACTATCATTGGCAAACCCTGATTTGGATCACCTTTTACAGGGCAGCTGAGGCCCAGAGAGGGGCAGGGACGTGCGCAGGTCACACAGCAAAGACAGAGCTGGGACTGAAACCCCGCAGCCTGCCACCCCGCAGCCTGCCACCCCTCAACCCATGCCAGCCTTTTTCCTTTTGGTGTTTGCTCCAGGGCACCGAGGCGGCCAAGCTGAGTGTGGGGGCCAGTCTCAGAGCCCAGAGCCCTCAGGCCCCCGCACCTCCTCCCTCTTCAGCCAGAAGATGCCATTGCCCAGGGATCCCAGCCCATTGCCAGGCCGGCTTGGGCACAGCCCGGGACGGATGGGGCGCTGCTGCCCTCTTGTGGCCAAAATGGGAATGTGCCGGCTATGATCGCTAACCCCGTGATTGGTTCCCAGTGAGTGGTCTTTGACATCTAGCCGCTCCATGTAGGTCAGAACTGCTCCACAAGGTTTTCTGTGGCTGGCTTTTCAGAAATAGAGTGCAAGGCCCGTCTTCCGAGTCACCTCCGGGTGAACTCGAAATGCCAACCTTCTAGTTGGCAGCCAGTGTTTAACCATTTGTACTCGCAGGGACTCTGATATCAAGGGATCTGAGATTTCCCACAAGAACATAGTGCCCGGGGTCCAGGCTGCTCCCTGATGCACTGAGATGGACCTTCCTCCAAGACAGAGGTTTGAATTCAGTGCTGCCTCATATTAGCTGTGTGAGTCTGGGCACGTCACACCCTTACCCAGGCCTCAGTTTTCCCAACTATAAAACGGCACAGAAACAGGGTTCTTGCGAGGATAGGCTAGATATCGGATGTCACCGTGCCATGTCGTGTGTGAGCTGGTTGCTGAGTGGGCATTCTCCATGGACACTTGGGAGGCCAGTGTGGCCGGGCTGGGAGACCCTGAGCACCAGCGTTCTCTCAGGCAACGCCAATGCTGCACTGGGCCGCGCGCCAGCCCCACTACCATCGATGAGTGGGTGCTGCCCTCTCCCCGTTGTACAAATGATGAGATGAGTCGTCGATGGTGAGTGCCGTCACCTGCCCAATCCTGGCTGCTGTCCGGTTGACTGCCTCATGGTGACCCCACGTGGGTCAGACTAGAGCTGGGCTCCAGGCCGCTTTCAGTGGCTGAATTGTTGGAACTAGATCACCAGGCATTTCTTCCGAGGTGCCCCTGAGCGGATTCGAACCTCCAGCCTTCTTGTTAGCAGCTTAGCACATGAACCGTTTGCCTCACTCAGCTGTAAAATGGCAGC
>NW_006929411.1:0-1694 GCF_000298275.1 Orycteropus afer afer
ACTAGATGGTGCCCAGCTACCACTGTCATCCACTTGGAAGGGGATCTATGTAGGAGATCCTGGACAGAGAGGGAGAAAAATGTGGAACAAAACTCAAAACCATTTGGAGGGAAAAAATAAGGTGAGGGGACCAGATTTGCTGCTCCGATAGAGCCTGTTGGAACCCCTGAGACTATGGCCCCTAACTGCTCTTTAGGTCTGGAATTACACCAACAGCTGTGGTTTCCAGCCAAACAAAAGACAGTCATATGAGTTGAACATTTACCTCAAGTAGATACTCTCTTTGCAGAGAACAATCATGGGAGAAAGAAGGGCTGCTTATGCACAGGGAGACATCTCAGGGAGCAGTAGTCCATGGAAGGATGGCCACAGGGAAGAGGTAACTATGGGGAGGAAGTGGGATGGGAGCTGTTGCATTTTCGTAAACTGTGGTCAATATCATGGGACAAAGTATATGTGAACTGGTGTATGGAAAATGAATTTGCTTTGTAAATCTTCACCCAAATCACAATAAAAAAAAAATAAGATAGACAGATAGATATTGACAAAGATATATGGATATGTGGCCTTGTTTTCTAATACAAATTAGCTATCTCTATTAAATTAAAGGAAACATTTCAATTAAAAAAAAAATCAAAATTCCCAGGTATATGGTAGAGCTGACAAGAAACAAGTTGTACTCACTTCTTGGCCACAGCTAGCTACCTGTGAGCTCAGGCTCATAGTCACAGGGGACATCAAGCTCAATTGGCATAACATACAACACAAAACATTGTTCTACATCCTACTTTGGTGAGTAGCACCTGGCATCTTTAAAACTTGCCAGCAGCCATCTAGATCCAACAATGGGTCTCTCCTCATCCAGAGCAAAGAAGAATGAAGAAAACAAAAGACACACAGAAGTAATTAGTCCAAGGGACTGGTACACCATGCGATCCTTGGCATATATGACTATAAGACCAGAAGAACTAGACAGATAGTGCCTAGCTACCATTGTCAACCACTCTGGGGAGGAGCTATGTAGGAGATGCTGGATAGAGTGGGAGAACAATGTGCAATAAAACTCAAAACCACTTACTGAAAAAAAAAAGGGGGGGGGGGGACCAGTTTGGCCAGTCTGATAGAGCCTGATGGAAGCATTGAAACTATGGTGCCTAAATGCTCTTCATGTCTGGAATGGAACCAACTCCTGTGGCTTCCAGCCAAGCAAAAGAGAGGCATATGAGGTGAACATTTATATTAGGTAGATACACTCCTTGGAAAGATCAGTCATGGGAGATTTGAAGGGCTATGTATGCACAGGGAGACAGCACAGGGGGCAGGAGTGCATGGGAGGGAAGTTACACAAGGAAGAGGTAATCACAGGGATTCCAAATGGAGTCTCGTCAGTAACTACCACACTATATCCCTCTACCATCTAAGTGCTTGAAAAACTAGGTACAGCAGTTTGAATTAGTGATTTTGGTGCTCTGAACAGCTCACTGAATCGGAGTGCACCAAACACAGAAGAGCAGAATTAGAGGAAAGACACAGGGAGATAGATTATTTAAGAAAAATCTACCTGGCGAAGGATGGATGAGCAGCCGAGAGACCATTGGAAACTTTTCTGGAGCAGTCACTGACTGAAAAGCGAGGGTGGGCACCTGAGATACCCATGATTTTAGAAAGAAGACACCCTATATCAACATTCCAGT
>NW_006929411.1:2594-3929 GCF_000298275.1 Orycteropus afer afer
AAGAAACCATATTCAGCCAATTACCATAAAACCTGCTTTGAACTCTAAACCCTCTTTACTACAAACAGAAACATATATCCACATTCTACACAGTGATTCCACCATCACAAAGAAAACAGCAGAGTTAGCCAACATACCTGAATCAATAATAAAATAAAATACACCAGCTTCACCCTTTCAAAATATTAAACCATGAAACTAAGACAAAAAAACAACAACATGTAACCAGCAGCTAGAGACAACCTAAAGAGTCAGTGCTGTACCAGATTCCAAGGCTTAAGAAGAGGTTCTCCTATTCCAGTAACCCCAAGAACTATTTGGACCTGCCTGACTGAAAAGGTCGTAGTTTACACATTCTTCCTTTTGTTTTCTTTTCCCAGTTCCTGATTTCCTGATTATATATATATATATATATCCCAGAAACCACAAATATGGACAAATCCAAAGCAAAATGAGCTTACAAGACTATAAACAGGGAACCAGAGACATCAATTGGCAAGTGCGCAAAACTACAAACAAAAAGAGGGAAAAGACAGTGCAGTTACAAAACATCTAAATGGTGACGAATTTAAGAGACTTGCAGGACAGAATGGACTGTTCTAAACTCAGGGAGAAAAATATAAATCATAGGGTAACCTCAAAGAAAAATGATAAACCTTCATATCACAATAAAAAAGAGGACAAAAACAAATACTCAAAAAATACTAAACCAACAGCAATAAGGGAAATGATCTCAGGATTCATTACATAATGAGCTCAGCACAGAAAATCATATGGAACAAAGAAACCAGGGACACCATGAAAAACACATACCAAAATGACAGCAATCAATTCATACTTGTCAATAATTACCCTGAATGTCAATGGATTAAATGCACCACTAGAGAGAAGGAGAGTTGCAGATTGGATAAGAAAACAAAATCCAGCAATATGCTGCCTACAAGAGACACACCTTAGATATAAAGACAAAAAACAGATTGAAAATCAAAGGTTGGAAAAAGATATATCAAGCAAATGGCAACTGTAAGAGAAAAGAAGTGGCAATACTAATTTCTGATCAAATTGACTTTAAGACAAAAACCCCATAAGAGACAAGGAAGGACATTATGTAATGATTAAAGGATCAATTGATCATGAAGATATAACTATAATAAATATCTATGGATCCAATGAAAGATCACCAAAATACATAAATCAGATTTTAAAAGAGTTGAAAAGCCAAATAAATGACTCTACAGTCATACTGGTAGACTTTAATACACTACTTTCTTTGAAAGATAGAACAAATGGAAAGAAACTCAACAAAGATGCAGAAGAGCTAAACAATACAATCCA
>NW_006929411.1:4452-5252 GCF_000298275.1 Orycteropus afer afer
AATAAAGATTCGAGCAGAAAACAATGAAACAGAACATAGAAGAGCTATAGAAAAAAATGAACAAAACAAGAAGTTGGCTTTTTGAAAAGATCAATAAAACTGAAAAGAGGAAGAGAATACAAATAACATGAATAGGAAATAAAATGGGTGACATCACAACAGAACCAACTGAAACAAAAAAGGATAATACCCGGATACTATGAAGAACTGCACTCCAGCAGATTTGAAAATCTGGAAGAAATGGACAGTTTTCTAGAACACACCATGTACCTAAACCAACACAGATTGATGTGGAAAAGTTTAACAGGCCCACCACAAAAGAAGAAATTTAACAGGTCATCAAAAATGACCAGCTAAAAAAAGTCCTGACCCAGATGGTTTCACTGGAGCATTCTAAAAACATTCAGGGAAGAACTGATACCAATCCTTCTCAAACTATTCCAAAACATACAAAAGGATGGAATCCTCCCTAACTCATTTTATGAGCAAGTATAACCTTGATACCAAAACCAGGCAAAGACATCATTCAAAAGGAAAACTGCAAACCAACATCCCTCATGTATATAGATACAAAAATCTTCAACAAAATCCTAGCCAATAGACTCCAACAACATATCAAGAAAATCATTCATCATGATCAAGTGGATTTCATATCAGGTATGCAGGGATGGTTCAACATTAGAAAAACAATCAACGTCCTCCTCCACGTAAATAAAACAAAGGAGAAGAATGACATGATCATATCAATTGATGTAGAAAAGGCATTTGATAAAATCCAAGAGCCATTCCTGATCAAAACT
>NW_006929412.1:0-526 GCF_000298275.1 Orycteropus afer afer
CAGCCAGGAGAAACAGCAAGTTCAAAGGCCCTGAGGCCAGAACATGCTTTGAGTGTTCACAAAGTAGCAAGGAGACCAGGGTGGCTGGTGCCCAGTAAGGGAGGAAGAAAGTCGGAGGGGATCAAGGCAGAGGTAATTGGGGTGGGACAGAATTTGCAGGGCCTTGTAGGCTGCTAGAAAGATTTTGGGTTTTTTTTTTTTTTTTTCTGGGTAAGAAGGGGAGGAGAGGAAGAAGTGGCACAATTAGATTTAGGCTTTTACTGGCTCTCTCTGGCTGCAGGGTTAAGAATAGGATGAAGGGGGTAAGGACAGAAGCAGGAAGATAAAGTAGGCATTACTGATAAAGTTGTCATTACTGTTGCTGCAGTAATCCAGGTGGCTTAGACAAGAGTGTTGGCAATAGGGGTGATGAGAAATGATCAGATTCTGGGTATAATTTGAAAAGAGAGTTGATAGGGTGGGAGAGAGAAGAGGAGTCGTGCTGTTTGGTTTATGGTTTCTGGGTTGAACAGTGGGAAGATCAGTG
>NW_006929412.1:1996-3351 GCF_000298275.1 Orycteropus afer afer
ATGTAATGGTGTAGTCATTCCCTATGATGAAATATGATATAATCACCTCCATGTTGAGATCTGCTATGAGCAGCCAATTAGTTGAAAGGGAATTTCCTTGGGGGTGTGGTCTACATCCAGTATACATGGATATTCAGACAATACTCTCTGGCTTTTTGCTCAGTCTGGATTCTCCACCTGCTCATCATCATCTGACGTCCAGTTCTTTAGACCTGAGCTAGTGGACTGCAGTTTTGCCTGCCAGTCTTGGGATTTGTTAGCCTCTGAAACCTGTGAGCCAGGAGCCTGCTGTCTGATCCTATCTTGGGTTCATCAGTCTCTGCAGCTACATGAGTCAGGAGAAGCCTCCAGCCTGACTTTTGACCAATGGACTTGGGACTTGACAGCCTCGTGAGCCATTTCCTTGAGATAAATCTATATATGTAAGATTCACTGATTTTGCTTCTTTAGAGAACCCAGCCTAAGACACCCTCCTTTTCTGAGTTTTTCCTCCTCCATTAACAAATTCACTGCCCCACAAGGTTCCTTTCTAATCTTTTGATTTGCTGTTGTCACCTTGATCCTATGTTTGATCTTAACAGAGCAAAATCAGAGCGATCTTGTAATCCTCTAATGACTTCCCATCCTACGCAAAGTCAAAGCCAAAGTCTTCCCAGTGACCTGAAGGGTCCTGTTCTCTCTCACCAACTATTAATTTTCTGACTACCCCTCATATTTTCTGACTTCTCCCTCTTCTCCAGTTGCACTGGCCCCTTGGCTGTTTCCCTAGGAAGCTGAACCCCAGGACAGTGGATGTGCTGTCCCCTGCCTGGAATGCTTTTTTCAGGCACCTTCCCAGCTTGTCCCTCACTACATCCCTCAGGTCTGTTCACAAGGGTCACCTTCTCAACAGGACTGTCTCTGATGACACTATTGAAAATTGCAACTCTTCCCCTCCTCGGCACTGGGAGACCCTATTCACCTTCTTTATTTAAATTTTACCCACAGGACTCCTCACCACCTTCATGCTATGTATTTTTGGGCTTAGATTACCTCCCTTTCCATGAATGTAAACTCCACAAGGTCAGGGCATTTTGTTTTGTTCACTGCTCTGTCTTGAGTGCCTGCCATGTTCTTGAATGCAGTCATCCCAGATGAGGGTTCATGCCTTGGAATGGTGGGCTGAAGTAACAGTGTCTAACATGACCAGGAGCTCTTTTCTGAGGGACACTGGCTTTGTGGGCTCTCAGGACAGGGGGATATACCCCACTTCTTGGGCAATGTCTAGGACCAAGTCTGGGGTGTTGGAGCCCTTTACCTCAGCTGTTGGCATAATCTGTGACTTACTGCTAATGGGGGGAATGGCCTTGCCTCTT
>NW_006929412.1:3951-5395 GCF_000298275.1 Orycteropus afer afer
ACTGCCACATCAGCGCCCATTTGGTGACCACAGTGGCTGCCTGGATGGCCCCTCTGCTTTTTCTCTTATTCCTTCTGTGGTGCAGTGAATTACTTGGTATGGCTTTTCTAGCCATGGTTTTTGTGACTCCCACCAGATTTCTGGGTGGAACTATGCAAATGTTAGGTGCTTATGGCCTGCCAAGGGAATTGGATAGTTTGTGAGTAATGTAAATAAGGTATGTGGCATCGTGTTGGGGTAAAACAAAAACAAAAACAAAACCCACTGCCATCGAGTGGATTCTGACTCATAGTGACCCCCATTGAGTTTCTGAGGTAGTAAATCTTTATGGAAGTATATTGCCCAGTTTTGCTTCCATGGAGTGACTGGTGGGTTTGAACCACCAACCTTCTGGTTAGAAGCAAGGTGCCTTAGGCACTACACCATCAGAGCTCCTTGTGGGGGTGGTACCATGCAAATAAGGTGTATGAAACTCAAAACTGGGGAGTGGTTAGTTTTGTCATTCTGCTAGGCTTAAAATGAGCCTTCCTAGAGACAGAAAGACAGAAAGGGGGATCTCACTGCCCAAGAGAGGAGAATCCGAGGTGGATTGGAGCGTGTCCTTGGACCTGTGACCCCTGCACTGGACCTCCTTGGCAGAGACAACCAGCCGAGGAACCAAGAAGCATGAGACAGGGCAGTGGGCTTGCTGGCCCAGGGAGTGAGAAAGCTGAGTGCCTTTGGGTAGGAGGCTTGCTGGTGGAGTGGCCTAGGTGCATCTATCGGCAGAGCTAAAAGAGCTTTGTAACACTTGCCTGAGCAGGGCAGAGGCCAGGCCAAAAGGCCAAAGGCCAGAGAGGTATGCCTGAGGGTATAGCAGAGAGGAAACTGTCCTGATGGAAGAATTGTATCCTGAGCACATTCCTGAACCTGAATTGTACCCTGTTATTTCCCTAATAAACCCTATAATTGTCACTATTGTCTGTGAGTTCTGTGTGGCCATTGCAATGAATTATCAAACCCAGAAGAGAAGTAGTGAGGGCTGTGGGAGGAACGGTTGGTGTCAGAATTGGTAAAAAGGATGGAGGGTGGTAGCATGTCTGGCCTCATAGGAATATGCCTTGGGCTGTTGATGGTGATTCTCTCTCCACATTGTGAAGTTAGAGGGGATAAGAGGAAGATGCTGCCCATGTCCTTTTTGTATTCTCCCTTTGTCCCCCACATGAGAGGATACAAATGGGCTGGCAACAGTTAGCTGCATAACACACTTAACTGGCTCCTCATTGCCAGGAGGATCAAGGGTTCACCCACCCTCCATAGATCCAGGAAGTCTAGAGTTCATGAGAATTTGAAATTCTGTTCTATATTTCCCCCCTTTTCTTTCTTTTTTAAATTGTGATTTGGGTGAAGATTTACAGAGCAAATTCACTTTTCATACAGCAGTTTACATATACTTTGTCTCATG
>NW_006929413.1:0-739 GCF_000298275.1 Orycteropus afer afer
GTTTTATGTATCCCACGTGTTTCCTCTCTTTTCTTCTTTATTGTTGGTTTTGTGCTTACTAAACCTATACATTTTCTTTCCTTCTGGATTTGCGTAGTTGTTGTTGTTGTTATGTGCCATCGAGTCGGACCTGACTCATAGCAACCCCTCCTTGGGTTTCCAAGCCAGTGTCACTATGGAAGTAGATTGCCCAACCTTCCTTCTGAGGAGTTAGCAGTTAAATGCCTTGAGCACTACTCCTGAGACCAGAGCCACCCAAACCATCCTTGTCCCAGTGAGCATCATTGTGTCTTTTTACACCCTCTCCTCCATCCTTCAAGTTGTTGTGTCTGATTTTTATTATCCCAGTTTGTGGCTGATTAAAATGGCTGCAGTTATTGATGTGTGTTACCCAACAGTCAGCTCCTTTGTTCTCGTGAGCTGTGACTCCAGTGTCTCCAGGCTCTGCCCTGCCTGGATGAGGAAGACAAAATCCCCTTATCTTATTAGAAACACCTAATTGTAAGTTTTTCACAAAGTTCATTTGTATGTTTATTGATCACACAGAATCTAATCACATATGAAACAATCATGTTACAGGAGAGTGGTTGTACATACATGCACATGCACACATTTATATGTGTATAAATATGTATATAAATGTGAGGGGAAATGAGTGTGTGTGCATACAGGCCAGATTATGTTTCTAATTCCTCAAACAATCATATTGAAAAGTTGCCCATAAAGTAATGTGAAATGA
>NW_006929413.1:1534-2700 GCF_000298275.1 Orycteropus afer afer
GTCACTATGAGTTGGGTCTGACTCTATGGCACATAACAACAACAACAATAAAATACTAAAGACAGATTACATTTGTCTTTTTGTACACCATCCCAGTCACTATTCTGAAAAAACAAACAAACAAAAAAAAAACCTCACTGCCATCAAGTCAGTTCACACTCATAGCAACCCCCTTTGGGGTTCTGAGGTGGTAAATCTTTACAGAAGTAGATTGTCCAATCTTCCTTCCACGAGTGGCTGATGAGTTTGAATCACCCATGTTCTGGTTAGCAGTCAGATGCCTTAGGCAGTACACCACCAGAGCTATTCTGATATCTAACAGCATAGGTCAGTTTTAATTCTTCCATATTTTAAATAAATGAAATTATTCACTGTGAATTTTTAAAATTTGACTTATTTAAATTCTATGTATTGTTTTGACTTTATCTGTATTTTTTTCCTTTTTTTTTTTTTTGTAGTTAGTATATGGGTAGCGGAACACTGGGTATTTCAGCCATCTTCTCATGTACAGTTCAGTGACATTAAATCTGTTAAATTTTTTCATCTCCCTTAACAGAAGCTTCCTGTCTTCTAATCATTATGTGTTCCTTTCCCTTCCATCCCACATCTCAGTAAGCATTAATAAACTTCGATCTCTATACTCTTACCTATTTCTGATAGATTCTGTAATTGAGATCATATAGTATCCTTTTCTTGACTGACTTATTTTACCCAAATTAATGGGTAACTATTTTTCTTATTAATAGTTTATTTTCTTCATGATACCTTTTTGCCGAAGACCTGCCATGAACAAAGTTGAGTTCCTTGTGTAGACTGGGAGGAAGTAGAATTCAAATGGGTGGAACACTTGGTTTGAACTTGATGACTAACCTAAAGATTAGTGGTTCAAACTCACCCAGTGACACCATTGGAAAGACCTCATGTTCCAATTCCATGATAATTATTGCCAGAAAGGGGCTTAGGAGGTGAGGGGAGCAAAGTGAGGAAGGACAAGCATGTTGAGGTTTACCCAAAGGGAATAAGATCGTAGGAGAAGTATTTACAGAATGTGGGTAGAGGTGAGACAAGATAGAATTGTCTTAGAGTCAGTTCTGACTCACAGCAACCCTACAGGGCAAAGTAGAACTGCCCTATTGTGTTTCCAAGCCTGTTATATCATAGATGTA
>NW_006929413.1:3865-5195 GCF_000298275.1 Orycteropus afer afer
TAACTTGTGTAGAAATTGTTAAATGGGAACCTAATTTTCTGTATGAACTTTCACCTTAAGCACAATGAAACTTGTTTTAAAAAAAGAAAATAAAGAAAAAGAAACCACAGTCGAAGGGGCAAGTGAGGCTCTTTGTCCCACTCACCCTCTTACAGAGTTGAAGAGCTGCAGCTCAGAGAGGTTAGGGTTCTCATCCATGCCACAGCGTACACACATATTGGCAACTGGCTTGATTATTTATTGATCCAGTGAAATGAATAAAGAATAAAAGTGAGGTGAATCTCTTACTACATACTGGTTGTTCTGTTTCCATGACTTTAGTTTGCCTGACCCCTTACCTTCTCATCTTTGCTTGAGAGAAGTTTTTGACCATTTTGTCCCATACCAAAGTCCAAAAAAACCAAACTCACTGCCGTCAAGTCAGATCTGATTCATAGCGACCCCTCCTTAGGTTTCCCAGGTGGTATCACTACAGAAGTAGATTGCCCCATCTTCCTTCCGAGGAGTGGCTGGTGGGTTTGAACTACAAGCCTTCTGGTTAACAGCCAAATGCCTTAGGCACTACCCCACCAGGGCTGCCAAAAAGATGAAATTTTACATGAGCTCATTACTCACAAGTGATATTCCTTATCTATGAGTCAATTTGTTATTTAGCTAAAAGGTGAACTCAAGGGATAAATAAGTTCAGTTAAAGGTTTAAAGAGTATCACAGGGTGATAGTGTCAGGAGTCCTCTAGTCTCAACTGGTCCAGTAAATCGAGACCTTTAAGAATTGGAGTTTTGTTCCACATTTCTTTCATTCTATCAAGATCCATCTACTGTGGCCTTGATCAGAGAGATCACTTGTGGCTGCCAGACACCATCTAGTTTTTCTGTTCTCAGGATAGATGAGGCTGTGGTTCATGTAGATTATTAGTCCTGTAGACTACTTTCTTCTGTGAGTCTTTGGTCTTGTTCTTTCTATTTTGCTCTGGGTGAATGGAGACCAAAAGATTATCTTAGATGACTACTCACAAGCTTCTAAGATCCTAGACAGTACTTATCACATTGGGATGTAGAACAAACACTTTAGGAACGATATTATGCCAATGGACTGAGTTGTCTCATGAAGATGTGACCCTAAGCCTTCAACCCCCTCCCCCCGAAAAAACAATCTTATTGACTCTCTGTGTTAGATTGGGTTCTCTAGAGAAACACAAAAAACCAGCAAGGTATATATATATTTAGAGAGAGAGAGAGAGATTTATCTTAGGTAAATGGCTCACAAGCATATAGAAGCCAACAAGTCCAAGCTGAAAAGTCCGTCTCTGGAGGAGATGGGGCTTGCAGC
>NW_006929414.1:0-712 GCF_000298275.1 Orycteropus afer afer
CTTCTTCCTAGTCTGTCTCAGTCTATAAGCTGGGCTGTTACCTGTGCACCAGGTGCATCTCACTGGGTTTTATACACCAGAGGCTCATCTTCAAAACTCATGTCTACATGTCACCACAGTAGGACAAACCGACAGACAAGTGTTGGAGACCTCTCGTATCACCCCCACCTGGGTCCCTGTGGTTGACTGTACCTCTGTCTGGCTTCTTGTCTTTTAATCCCCTTTCTCCTGCTCTTCTAGCCTGCTGTTTTGGGTGTCCCTGAGTTGTCCCTGGGGCTGACTGCTCCTCTGTCTGGGTTCCTGGCTTTTATCCCCTTTATCCTGCTCTTCCAGCCTGCTACTCTGGGCAGGCCTGAGTTTCCTCTCCTCACCTATAACCCTGGGGCTGAACGATTAGGTATGCCTATGAAATGGGGAGTATATCCAAGAACATATATAGGGTTGGCAGACAGTGGTCTTATAAGTTTATGTGAATGATCATAATTCCCAAGTGTATAGTAGAGCTGACAAGGGGCAAGGTTGTGGTCACTGCTTGATCACAGCCAGCTACCCAGAGGGACTGAGTAGTTGAACCTACAGTTTTGGGACCATAGTCACAGGGGACATCAAGCACAATTGGCATAACATACTATACAAAACATTGTTCCACCTACTACTTTGGCAAGTAGCGATTGGGATCTTAAAAGCTAGCAAGCTGCCATCTAGATGCAAC
>NW_006929414.1:1167-3904 GCF_000298275.1 Orycteropus afer afer
GAAGGGCTGCTTATGCACAGGGAGACAGCTCAGGGGGCAGGAGTCCATGGAGGGATGGACACATGGAAGAGGTAACTATGGGGAGGAAGTGGGAGGGGAGCAGTTGCATTATGGTAAACTTTGGTCAATGTCATGAAACAAAGTGTATGTGAACTGCTGTATGGAAAGTGAATTTGCTCTGTAAATCTTCACCCAAATCACAGTTAAAAGAAAACAAAAACAAAAAAAAACACTTCAGTTTCTTCATCTTTGCTATTAATGGTTTGCGCATAAATTTGAATAGTTGCATTAACTGATCTTCCTTGTAGGAGTATGAACATTATCCTAATACTACTGGTGGTGTTGTACTTCAGGATAGATCTTTAAATGTTCATTTCTGAAAGTGATTGTGATGTCATTCTTTTTCAGTTTGTCATTCCTGACATAGTAGACCATATGATTATTTGATTCAAAGTGGCCATTACAAGTCAATTTCAGCTCACTAATATCTAAGACATCTGTTTTCAAGCATTTTACTTCATTTTTGACAACTTCTAGTTGTCAAAACAATATCCATACTGTACTTACTCCAGGAAGACCAAAGAAGAACTTAGGCCTTTGAATTATGATATTGGCAAAGATTATTGGATATACCATGGACTATCAGAAGAACAAATAAAATATGTCTTAGAAGAAGTATATCCAGAGTGTTCCTTGGAAGAGAGGATAGTGACACTTTGTCTCAGATACTTAGGACATGTTATCAGGAAGGACCAGTCTCTGGAGAAGGATATCATGCTTGGTAAAATGGAAGGTTAACAAGAAAGAAGATGACTCTCCACAAGCTAGCTTGACACAGTGGCAGCAATGATAGTCTCAAAGGCAACAATAATGGTGAGAATGGTGAAGAACCTATCAGTGTTTTTTTCTGTTGTAATAAGGTTGCTATGAGTAGGTACCAACAACACCTGCTCATTTCTCTATGTCTTCTCTGTACTTTAAGGGAGACAATAATATTATATCAAATTTCATTTATAGCACTTTGGTGCAGATTGAAAGCTGTTGTTTAAAGATTTTCTTGAGCAACTGTGGAAAATTGGGGAAGGAAAACGTTTTTATCCTGCTTTTGAATTTTTTTTAATGTATTTTTGGGCTTATGTACTATGAGGTTGGAGAAGATCCTAAAATCACAAGTACTGGAAGAAATGCTAAAACTTCTTAAAGGATGATTGGAAAAAAATAAATTGGAGGAAAAAATCTACCAAGTTATTTACAGATGTAATGTTGCAGTCCTCCTCTTCTATTTATCTTGCAGAAATACTCAAAATTCATATTCTCCTTCTCAGAGAAGCAAACAGCCAATATTATGTGGATGTAGCTTGTGTAAAGGATGACTTGATAGAATTACCCTTATCACACAATGTCACTAATACTGCTTATCTGAATGCTTCTATCACTTCAAAAACAATTATTTAAATTAACCCAGTCTTTAACTTTATGAGAGTGCCTGGCTGGAGGAGATGATTAGTGGCTTCTACTGCTAACAGAAATTTATTCTTCTGACACTCCTCAGAAGAAAGTCCAGGCAAACTATTCTGAAAATAAATAAATAAATAAAATCATTAAAAGCCCTATGGAACAGTTTTACTCTGCCATATATAAGGTTGGCATGAGTCAGTCTATTAGATACTGTAATTCATGGGATTAATTTTTGCATTGTGGTCCAGAATTTATCCTAAAAACCTGAAAGAGAAAAACTTTTTTACTTTTATATCTGAATTGATCTTAATAATTGGATGAACACTTTTCTGTATTGACAAAAATATACATATTTGTTAAAAAATAACTAAGAAGAACACTAAGAATTTCTATTGTTTCATATATCTTAAAGGTATCTTTATTTTTAATATTCAGTAAATGGCATTCTGATAAGTATGACGTATGAACCTACTTTTCGTGACAGTTGGAAAACAAATCAGAATGACAGTTTTATAATCAGCAAGGTGATAGTATAGAAATAGCTGTTTTTCATTCATAACAGAAATGATGATTTCACCCTCATCATGTTTCTGGCAATTTGTTTCTCTCCTTCTTCTTATTATTATCAAATTATAAAATGGTAGATTCTAAGTCCCCTGATGATTTAAACAGTTTTGTTTTAGGATCTATTTTGATTGAAATAATCTTACTGCAGTTTGGATTCTGGGCACTTTCTGAGTGAGCATGATCAACACAGAAATATATGTTTGCAAACAAATTAAAATGTCTATTTCTATCACAAAATGACTCCACATGAAGAAGGAAATGTGAATATTTAATTTCTTCCTTTAAAGATAAAGTTGAGAGTTCCCACAAAATGGCAAACTAGCAGAAGGACTGCACAGACCCTCTTCAACAAAGAAAAGGGAAACCAATTGACACAGACACAGGAGATAATCTTGGACCCCTGAGCCTTGAAGGGAAGGATACAGAAGCAGACTAAACCCCAACTAGCAGAAGAATTTGTGTGAAAATACCAAAAAAGGAGATATACGGAGCTGCGGTCTGGCAGGGACCTGAGCGCCCCTACATCACAAACAGCTTGGACATTCCTGAGTGGTGCAACCCCAACGACACTCGGGGCTTGCAAGACTAAAAAGGTATGACATTCTTCTTGTTACTACACCCTACACCAGCTTGGTGAACGGAGGTGTGGCCATCCCCATTCCCACCTACTTCTGGGCCCACAAGAACTGCATCACAGTCTGTGTGCTCAGAC
>NW_006929414.1:4370-4917 GCF_000298275.1 Orycteropus afer afer
TGGGAGACAACAACAGTCCTCATAAGACACGACTACACCCACACCTCCTGTGACTTCATTTACTGAGTGAGAGCCACTTCCTCCTTCTACACCAACCAGCCAACAATAAAAGAAAAACACCGAGAAAAGCCTTAACCACCTTTGGCTGCTCTTCACAAACAGTTAATAGAGATCTAAATACAACAACATCATGATGCCTCGGAAATAACAGACCATCACAGTCCACACAAAGAAGCAGGATAAAGTGGTAGAAACGAGGGAGCAGGATACAGACACAGAACACATCCCTGAGGAAGAAGCAGTATTGGAACTCTCTGAGAAGGAATTCAAAACAATTGTCTTTAGGTATCTTCAAAGGATTGAAAGACAGAGCAAAGAAAACAAAGAAAAAAACTTACAAGAATTTTGGAAGAAAATACAAGAACAAAATGATAAATTAAATGAAAAATGAGAAATTATTCTAAATCTACAAATAGAAATCCAAATATTAACACCAAATTGTCAGAAATAGATAACACATTGGAAGGGCAAAGGAGAAGAATTGATG
>NW_006929415.1:0-2098 GCF_000298275.1 Orycteropus afer afer
TGTGCATGGGGTCACTATGAGTCGGAAAAGACTCGACGGCACTTAACAACAACAACAACAACCACTCTCCTTCCTGTGGCTACCCCCTGTGCCCTTCTTAACTACGCATTTCTGTCCGTCCAGCTTTCCCTCTTTGTGAATGCTGACCCTCTGGTGTCTCATGGTTGATTGACTTAGGGGTCCACCTCCCTGGAGTAGGTGGGTGCATTGCCCTGGGGTAGGTGTTGGGCATGGAAGTCTTTCTACTGTTGGGCTGAGAGCCAATCCGTGGGAGTGACTCCATTTCTAGGCCCGAAGAATAACCTGGGGCCATAGTCTCGGGGGTTCTACCAGTCTCTATCTGACCAGTAATTCTGGTCACTTGTGTGTTTTCGAATTTTGTTCCCCATTTTTTCCTCCCACTCTACCTAGGATCTTCAGTTTGATCCCTTTCAGAAGAACAGAACTTGACATGCTCACGGTTGGGGGCTGGAAGGCTGAATCCAGGGAGCTGGCTCCAGGGAGAGGCTTTCCCCCTCTGCTGGCTCTCAGGCAAGGCCCTGGCCTCTCTTCAGCTTCTGAGCCTTGGCTCCTTGGTGATCTTCACGTGCAATGACGTGTCTTCCCCTCTCTGCTTATTTTCTAATGTTCCTAATCTGCTTTTTTAGATTTCAAGTGAATGGATTTAGGACACACCCTACATTGACATGACCTCATTAAAATAACAAAGAAAGCTCTATTCCCAGATGAGATGACATCCACAAGTATAGGATTTTACAACACAATCTTGGGGGACACCATTCAATCCATGGCACTAATATATAGAAATACAATTGATTTCTGTTTGTGTACTTTGTGAGCTTCAGGCTTCAGTAATTTATTAGTTCCAGTAGCTTTTTTTTTTTCAGATTCTTAATGATTTTCCCCATTCAGTCACGTTTCCTATGAATATGTCAGTTTTATTTCCTCCTTCCCAAAGGTGCATGACTTTTCTTGCTATTATTTGCTCTTGTTTCACTGACTACGAAGTGGTGAGAGCTGTCGTCTTTACCTCATTACCAGTATTAAAGGAGAAACACCTGGTCTTTCACCATTAAGTTGATGTTGTTGTTGTTGTTGTTATGTGCCGCCGAGTCGCCCCGACTCATAGCGACCCCTCCTTGGGTTTTCGAGGCAGTATCACTACGGAAGTAGGACTGATGTTAGTGGTAGCTTTTTCATAGATGCCCTTAATAAGTTTGGTGTGCAATCTGTTATTAGTTTGCAGACAGTTCTTCTCATCTTGGTAAGTACATATTCTGGGTCTACTGGGATTACCACATATTTTTTTTCTTTGGTCCTATTAATATGGTTGATTTAATGTAATTGGTTGACTTTCCAATGTTAAACTAATTGTACTTTTCTGAAGAATTGCCATTTTTTGTGTTGTTGGATCTCACTGGCTAAATTTATGTCTAGATGTCTATGTTCATGAGCAATTTTCCCTTATTTTCTTTCTCATGATGTCTTTGTCCTGTTTTCATAGTCTAGCCTCATAGAATAAGTTAGAAAGTGTTCCCATCCTCATTCCTTTATTAAAGAAAGTAAGTTGTGTTAGTATTATATCGTTTAAAAGGTTTGATAAAACTCATCAATGAAACTATCTGGACCTACTGTTTTCTGTGATATTGTTTTCTGTGATAGTTGGAGCCAATTGTGTCAACGTGGCTGGACCACAATTCTGTGTGGTTTAAGCTGTTGTGATGTGGTTATTCCCATGATGGGATCAGATGATTAAGTTTTGAGCAGTCAATCTGTTGAAAGGGAGTTTCCCTAGGGGTGTGGCCTGCTTCCAGTATATCTCCAGACATTCCGGGAAAAGAGACATTCTTCTGTGGATCAGGATTCTGTTGTACTGACTACAACTGTCCACAAGTGAACAATCCACCATTGGGCCTGGAGATCTTGGATTCGTCATTCATTAGAATCAACAGCCCGTATATTGCCTGCCAACCTTGAGCTCCTCAGCCCCTGCGGCTGCAAGAGTCGGGAAAAGCCTCCAGCTTGACATGGAAAAGCCTCCAGCTTGACATGGAAAAGCCTCCAGCTTGATGTTTGATCTAGGAACTTTGGACTTGCC
>NW_006929415.1:2578-5153 GCF_000298275.1 Orycteropus afer afer
TATGCCTGTCTTTTGTTTGGCTGGAAGCCACCGGTGTGGATTCAATTCCAGACCTGAAGGGCAGCTAGGGGCCATAGTCTCAGTGATCCCACCAGGCTCTATCAGACCAGCAAATCTTTGTGGGAAAGGTTTTTATTATGAATTTGAATACTTCAATAAATACAAGATTGTTCAGATTCTCCTTTTCCTTCTTTATTCCATGTTGGCAATTTAGAGATTTCCTGGAATTTTCTATTTAATCTAAGTTGTTGAATTTATTGGCATAAAGTCCTTGATCATAATCTCATATTATGTTTTTAATATCTGTAGGATCTGGAGGTCCCTGCTTGCCTACCTGATACTGGTAATTTGTATCTTTTCTCTTTTTCTTGACCATGTTGGCTAGCAGTTTATCAATTTCATTAATCTTTTCAAAAAACCAAAACCAAACTCACTGCCGTCAAGTCGGATTCAACTTATAGCGACCCCACCTTGGGTTTCCGAGGCAGTATCACTACGCAGGTAGATTGCTCACCTGTCCTTCTGAGGAGTGGCTGGTGGGTTTGAACTGCCAGCCTTCTGGTTAGCAGTCAAGTGCCTTAGGCACTATGCCACCAGCGCTCACAATCTTTTCAAAGAACTACTTTTTTATTTCATTGATTTTCTCTATTGTTTCTCTATGTTCAATTTTTACTGATTTCTGCTCCTATCTTTATTGTTCTTTTATTCTCCTTGGTTAGAGCTTCATTTATTCTTGTCTTCCTACTTTCCTAAAGTGTATCATTGAGTTTGGACCCTTCTTCTTGGAAATAAAAGCATTTAATGCTGTCCATTTTCTTTCAGAAAAAGAACAACCAAATGACTTACTGGGAGTCCGTTCTGACTCGTGGTCACCTCGTATGTTTCAGGGCAAAACTGTGCCATGTAAGGTTGTCAATGGCTGTGACCGCATGTGTTTCAGAGCAGAGCTGTGCCATGTTGGGTTGTCAATGGCTGTGATCTTATGGAAATATATTGCCAGCTCTTTCTTCTGAGCCACCTCTGGGTGGATTCAAACCGCCAACCATTTGGTTAGAAGGCAAGTTTGTGCCATCTCAGAAGGACCTAAACCAGTTAGTTACCACTGAGCTGATTTGGACTCATGGAGCTCTCACGGGAGACAGACTAGAACTGTGCTGTGTAGGGTTTTCAATGTCGGTTTTTAAAATTAAATCACCAGGTCTTTCTTCTGAGGTGCCACTGGGTGGACTCAAACAGCCAACATTTTTGTTAGTAGACAACAACTGAACTACTTGTGCTACCCAGAAACCAAAACCAAACTCACTGCTACTGACTCAATCCGACTCAGAGTGACACCTCCAAGGCAGTATCTCTATGGAAGTAGATTGCCTAGTCTTCCTTCTGAGGAATGCCTGGTAAGTTTGAAGCACAGCCTTCTGGTTAGTAGTCAAATGCCTTAGATGCTATGCCACCAGCACCCTTTAAATATTGCTTTATCTGTGTCCACAAACATTGAAATGCTGATTTTTCACGTTTTAGCTCTGGTAGCTCCTGTAGTGACCATACAGGAGAGTAGAACTGACTCAGAGGCT
The DNA here is from genome assembly GCF_000298275.1 of Orycteropus afer afer. Lineage (NCBI taxonomy): Eukaryota > Metazoa > Chordata > Mammalia > Tubulidentata > Orycteropodidae > Orycteropus > Orycteropus afer. Next base: position 4,150 of record NW_006929415.1, read on the forward strand.
TTCCAAGGTGGTAAGTATTTGTGAAAGCAGACTACTATACTTTTCTCCTGCAAAATAGCTAGTGAGTTTGAACCACTGACCTTCAGGTTAGTAAGTGAGTGCTTAACCACTATGCCACCAGGCCTCCTTAGATATTGTTGCTCGTGTTGAAGACTGGGCAATCTACTTGCGTAGAGACACTGCCTCGGAAACACAAGCAGGGGTCACTATGTGTCAACTAGGTGGCACTGGGTTTGTTTTTGGTTTGTTGTTGTTAGGAGCCGTCAAATTGGCTCTAACTCACAGCAACCCTATGCACAGCAGAATGAAACACTGCACAGTCCTGTGCCAGGCTTACAATCATTGTGATACCTGAGCCCGTCATTACAGCCACAGTGTCAGTCCACCTTGTCGAGGGCCTTGCCTCTTTTTCGCTGACCCTTCTCTTTACTTAGCACGATATGCTTCTCCAGGGAATGGACCTTTCTGACAATGTGACCAAAGTAGGTGAGATGTCTGGCCATTCTCGCTTCCAAGGAACATTCTGGTTACACTTCTTCCAGGACAGATTTGTTAGTTCTTCTGGCAATCCTTGGTACTTTTTGCACTCTTCACCAACAACACAACTCAAAAGCATCAACTCTTCTTTGGTCCAGTTTTCCCATGCATATGAGGCTATTGAAAACACTATGGCTTTGGTTAGGTGCAACTTAATCTTCAAAGAGACATCTTCGCTCCTCAGCCTTTAAAGGGATCTTTTGCAGCAATTTTCCCAATGCAATACGTTGTCTGATTTCTTGACTACTGTTTCCATTGTTATTGATTGTAGAACCAAGTAATATGAAATCTTTGACAACATCAATCTTTTCTCTATTTATCGTGATGCTGCTTATAGGACCAGTTGTGAGGATTTTCATTTTTTTTATGTTGAGGCCATCCCATTTGTGGTATATATTCCTGTCAGTGTGGCACTAGGTAACCACAACACATGTGGACTTCACCAGATGAAGTACACAGGAATCAGA
>NW_006929416.1:0-512 GCF_000298275.1 Orycteropus afer afer
AGACAGGTATGCCCTCTATCACCACTTTTACTTAACATTGTATTGGAAGTCCTGGCCAGGGCAATAAGGCAAGAAAGAGAAATAAAAGGCATACATATTGGCAAATAGGAATTAAAACTACCTCTATTTGCAGATGATATGATCCTATACATAGAAAACCTAAGGGACTCAATAAGAAAAACTACTGGAACTAATAGAGAGGTTCAGCAAAGTGGCAGGATACAAGATCAACATACAAAAATCAGTTGGATTTCTCTGTACCAGCAAGGAATCCTCTGATAGAGATAAGGGAAACAATACCATTCACTCTAGCTACGAAAAAGATAAAATACCTAGGAATAAACCTCACCAGAGAACAAAAGACCTATAAAGACAAAACTACAAAAGACTGTATAAAAACTGCAAGAGACAACAAGAGCACTACATAAATGGAAGAACCTACCTTGTTCATGGATAGGTAGACTAAACATTGTGAAAATGTCAATACTACCTAAAGCAATCTATACATTTAA
>NW_006929416.1:1307-2007 GCF_000298275.1 Orycteropus afer afer
ATTCACTGCTGGTGGGATTGTAAAATGGTACAACCATTGTGGCAAACGATATGACATTTCCTTAAAAAACTGAAAATAGAAGTACCATTTGACCCAGCAATTCCATTACTAGGAATATATCCTAAAGAGGTGAGAGATGATAGTGCATGAACAGACATGTGTACACCTATATTCATCACAGTACAATTCACCATAGCAAAGAGATGGAAACAACCTAAATGCCGATCAACGGATGAGTGGATAACCAAATTATGGTATATCCACACAATGGAATATTATGCCACATTAAAGAACTATGAGGGATATGCAAATCACCTTGCAATGTGGATGAACCTGGAAGACATTATGCTGAGTGAAATAAGTCAATCGCAGAAGGACAAGTACTTTATGAGCCCATTACTGTAAAAAGACAGAGAAGGGTTTGCTTGGGAAAGGGAACTCACCTAGTAGGTTACCGGGATGGGGAGGGAAGGGGAAGGATTAATTTTGGGCTAGTTGGGGCTTACACGCTGATGTGGGTAGGGGGAGGGATACACAGGAAGGATATGTGACCACCATAATAACATTGGGAAATGAGAGGACTCTGAATTGTGCACATTAGAGATAGATGACAGATGCTAATACCAACCAATGTGTCCACAATGCCACATTGCCATTAACACCAAACACTAAGGTATACAGATAAACACATAAACACCTG
>NW_006929416.1:3762-4929 GCF_000298275.1 Orycteropus afer afer
TTTTTTTGAGTTTTATTCCACATTTTTCTCCCACTCTACCCAGGATCTTCTAATGTGATCCCTTTCAGAGCAGTTGGTAGTAGTAGCTGTGTTCCCATCTAGTCCTTCTGGTCTCAGGGTTGTGGAGGCTAAGGTTCCCATGGTCCATTAGTCCTTTGTACTAATTGTTTTCATGTGTTTTTTATTTTCTTCACCTTCTTTGCTCTGGATGGAGATAAACCAATAGTTCCACCTTAAATGGCCTCTCATAAGCTTTTAAGATCCCAGTTGCTACTCACCAAAGTAGGATGTAGAACATTTGTCTTTGTGGACTATGTTATGCCGTTTCCCCTAGGTCCAATGACTTATTCCCTTGAGGTGTTTGGCTATGGCTAAGAAGTTTTCATAACTTTTCTCCTTGTATGCTCTACTATATGCATAGATATATTTGTAGCACATGTAAATACATATGTAGAAATATCCTCTGTCAAACCTATACATATTTGTGGGTATAGTCCCATTCTCCTTCTCACAGCTATTCAGCTTGCATGTCTGTGTATCCACTCTTAGATGATTGATTATTGTTATTACTCCTATTGCACAATTGTGTATAAATTAGTATTTATCTTTGTTGAGAAGGCAGTGATCTTGCTGGCAGCCCAAGTCCCCAACCTATGGACAGCTTGAAGTTATGATACAAATGATTTCTTGAGTAACTTCCACCATATTATAGTCAGAACTCTGGGGAAAAAAAATCTCTGACTTAAAAGGGTTGATCATATATGCAAAGCACAGTACAGGTATACATCAGCGATATTGTGAGTTCACTTCCAGACCACTACAATAAAGAAAGTATCACAATAAAGTGCATCACACACATTTTTCTGCTTTCCCAGTGCATATAAAAGTTAAATTTACACTATATTGTAATCTATTAAGTGGGCAATAGCATTATGAACAAGTTTGAAATATTGTGAAAATTACTAAAATGTGACATAGAGACACAAAGTGAGCCTATGCTGTTGGCAAAATGGCACCAATAGACTTACTTGATGCAATGTTGCCACAAACCTTCAATTTCTAAAAATTGCTCTATCTGCTACATGTAATAAAGTGAAGTGCAATAAAATGAGGTATGCCTGTATCTAAAGTTACTGTTAAACAAACACATACTGATTTAAAAGAGTG
>NW_006929417.1:0-713 GCF_000298275.1 Orycteropus afer afer
TGAAGAACTCTTGTTGTTGTTGTTGTTACGTGCCCAACAAGTCAAACCCGACTCATAGCGACCCCTCCTTGGGTTTCCGAGGCAGTATCACTACGGAAGTAGGATTGCCCAACCTTCCTTCTGAGGAGTGGCCAGTGGGTTTGAACCACCAGCCTTCTGGTTAGCAGTCAAGTGCTTTAGCCACTACAAACACGCATGTAGAAAATCATCTGCCAACCTTATATATGGTCAAGGGTATATTCCCTTTTGCCTAGACATACCTGATCGTTCCGCCTGAACTTTTCCCAGACTATTCTAAATAAATGTGTCTGTCATTTTAGTGATAAAAAAATTCAAAGTGGTGGGGAGCACAAAGGTGGGGAGCAGTTGAGGTGAATCAGCAAAGTTCAGTGGTAGAAGTGGATCTGAGTTGGGCTTGCTGCTTGGGAGGGCACAGACATGTATCATGACAATAAATAAACCAAAAATGGTTTCTGATAGCTTAATGGGATAAAGAGGGGGGCTACTTTAAATAGCAGGGAAGGTATCTCTAGGGAGATAACATTTAAGCTGAAACTTGAATGAAAAAGATCAAGAAATGCAAAGATAAAAACAATTGTAATAATAGTCTTATCTCAGCAGAGACCTGAAAGTCGGTAGGCCCAACCTCCCACTCCCTGGGTTTAGGGGAGGTTCCAAGAGGAGATTTCACCCACCAAAAAAAAAAAAAAAAA
>NW_006929417.1:1849-3897 GCF_000298275.1 Orycteropus afer afer
GGGTTTGAACTACCAGCCATCTGGTTAGCAGTCAAGTGCCTTAGGCACTACACTACCAGAGCTCCCAAAGAATAACATAGAATCTGCAAAACAGTGTACAGGGTGAGTTAAAAGGGGGAAGAGGTTGAAGCAGGAAGTCCAAGCAAGAGAGTAAACTCTTTGGATTGGAACAGTGGCAGTAATGATAGAGTGTCAGAGATGATTTTGACATCCCAGAGTAAAACTGGACAGGATTTTGCAACAGAATGACACCTAACAGAGAGCCTGTTTGCAGGGGCATTCAGTAAACACTGTTTCCTCCTTTCATCTCCCAATCAGCAGGTAACCAGACTAAGAGAAGAAAAACTTGGGTATGATTCCAGGTTGAAGAGAAGAACCAGCAGAGAAACAGAGAGAGATTTAAAATATAAGAGAAAAGGGTAAATGATGGAATGTTTTATTTTAAAAAGGTTAGATTTAAGGGATGAGTTGTTGTTGTTGCTCTGAGGAAGATGGGGCAATCTACTTCCATAGTGATACTGCCTCCGAAACCCAAGGAGGGGTCGCTATGAGTTAGCTTTACCAAAACCAAACCAAACCGCCTGCCATCAAGTTGATTTCAACGCCTGCTCACCAGAAGGCTGGCGGTTCAAACCCACCAGCCACTCCTCGGAAGGAAGGTTGGGCAATCCTACTTCCGTAGTGATACTGCCTCGGAAACCCAAGGAGGGGTCGCTATGAGTCAGGGCTGACTCAACGGCATATAACAACAACAACAACATAGGACAGAGTAGAACTGTCCCACAGGGTTTCTAAGGCTATAAATCTTTATGGAAGCGGACTGTCTCATCTTTCTCCTGCGGAATAGCTCCACAATGACACCAGAGCTCCTGAGTTAGCCTTGTTGTTGTTAGGTGCCGTGGAGTCATTTCCGACTCATAGCGACCCCACGCACAGCAGAATGAAACATCGCGCGATCCCGCGCCAGCTCCACGATCCTAGCTATACTTGAGCCCATTGTTGCAGCCACCATGTCAATCATCTCGTTGAAGGCCTTCCCCTCTTTCCTCGACCCTCCACCTTACCAAGCATGTCATCCTTCTCCAGGGTAAGGTGAGATGAAGTCTGGCCATCCTTGCTTCCAAGGAGCATCTCGTCTGCACTTCCTCCAGGACAGATCTGTTAGTTCTTTTGGCAGTCCATGGTACCTTCAGCATTCTTTGCCAGCACCACAACTCAAAAACATCAACTCTTCTTCAGTCCTCCTTATTCATTGTCTAGCTCTCACATGCATATGAGGTGATTGGAAATATCATGGCCTATGTCAGGCACACCTTAGTCTTCAAGGAGACATCCTTGCTCCTCAGCACTTGAAAGAGTTCCTTCGCAGCCGACCTGCCCAGTACTACACGTCGTCTAATATCCTGACTGCTGCTTCCATTGGTGTCGATTGTAGAACCAAATGATGTGAATTCTTTGACAACCTCAATCTTTTCTCCATTTATCGTGATGCTGCTTATTGGTCCAGCTGTGAGGATTTCTGTCTTCTTTATATTGAGATGTAATCCATACTGCAGACTGTGTTCCTCAATCTTCATCAGTAAGTGTCTCAAGTCATTCTCACTTTCAGCAAGCAAAGTTGTATCATCAGCATATCTCAGGTTGTTAATGATTCTTCCTCCAATCCTGATACCACGTTTTTGTTCATATAGTCCAGCTTCTCGGATTATTTGCTCAGTATATAGATTGAATAAGTATGGAGAAAGGATACAACCCTGACACACTCCCTTCCTGATTTTAAACCATGCAGTGTCCCCTTGTTCTGTATGAATGACAGCCTACTGGTCAAGGTACAGGTTCTTCATGAGTACAATCAAGTATTCAAGAATTCCCATTCTTCTCAATGTTATCCATAATTTGTCATGATCCACACAATCAAATGCCTTTGTATAGTCAATAAAGCATAAGTAAACATCTTTCTGTTATTCTTTGCCTTGAGCCAAGATTCATCTGACAGCAGCTATGATATCCCTTGTTCCACATCCTCTTCTGAATCCAGCTTGCACCTC
>NW_006929417.1:4357-5011 GCF_000298275.1 Orycteropus afer afer
CAGAGTCTCTTCTGTCATCCATTTTGGTCTTGTCTTCTTTTGTTGTCTTTTTAGTGACCTCTTGCTTTCTTCATGGATGATACTCTTGATGTCATCCCACAATTCTTCTGGTTTTTGCTCATTGGTGTTCAATGCGTCAAATCTATTCTTTAGATGGTCTCTAAATTCAGGAGGGATATATTCAAGATCATATTTTGGCTCTCACGGACTTGTTTTAATTGTCTTTAACTTCAAGTAGAACTTGCATATGAGCAGTTGATGGTCTGTTCCACAATCAGCTCCTGGCCTGGTTTTGAGCTTTTCCATTGCCTCTTGCCACAGATGTAGTCAATCTGATTCCTGTGTGTTCCATCTGGTGAAGTCCACGTGTACAGCTACCGTTTGTATTGTTGAAAAAAGATGTTTGCAATGAACAAGCCATTGGTCTTGCAAAATTCTACCATGCAAGTTCCAGCATTGTTTCTATCACCAAAGCCAAAATTTCCAACTACTGGTTATTCCTCTTTGTTTCCAACTTTTGCATTCCAGTCACCAGTGATAACTAACACATCCTGATTGCAAGTTCCATCAATTTCAGACTGCAGAAGTTGATAAAAATCTTCAATTTCCTCATCTTTGGCTTTGGTGGTTAGTGCATAAATTTGAATAATAATC
>NW_006929418.1:0-1786 GCF_000298275.1 Orycteropus afer afer
GCCCGCAAGTCACAATATAGCTGTAAAGGAAACACACATATTCAGAAGTCATCCAGTTTCCAGGCTATTAGTTTTTCTGGAATGATACCTTTAATCATTTTTCTAATGAGATCAAGATATTAACCAATGTTTTTTCTCATTTTACAAACATACAAACAAACTATGGATTGAATTGACATAGTCAGGACCTGTGATGATGGGCTCAAACATAACAAATACTGTAAGGATGGTGCAGGACCAGACAGTGTTTCGTTCTGTTGCACAAAGGGTTGCTATGAGTCAGAGCCAACTTGATGGCACCTAACAACAACAAACCTTAGTAACAAGAAACACTAATGTCCTATTCTGTAAAGTGAACCAAAAAAAACCCCACCAAACCTATTGTCATCGAGTCGATTCAGACTCATAGCAACCCCCAGTGAGTTTCTGAAGCAGTAAATCTTTATGGAAGTAGATTGCCCACTCTTGCTTCCACGGAGTGGCTGTTGGGTTCGAACAACCAGCCTTCTGGTTAGCAGTCAGATGCCTTAGTCACTCAGCTACCAGAGCTCCTTCTGTAAAGTAAAAGGTGAGTTTAATGCTCTCTGCAGTTCCTCCTTGGCATAACATGCTCTATCTGCAATAATGTAAGAAAGATGAGTGTCTGCAATAACGTAAGAAAGATGAGTGTATAATCTGTGTAACGGCAAGAACCATGTTCAGCTTGCTCACCATTGTTCTTCTACCACCAAGCAAAGTTCCTACACAAACATGCCTCAGTAAGTATCTAATAAACGGATGCATGAGCTCAATTATCCAAAGGTGATTATTCAAATGGCTATTTGTTATTTGTGATATTTTGTTTCAAACCTCTTACCTTCTGAGTGTTTTTATTCATTATGTCTCATCTAGATACATTCCAAAGCAAAAAAAATACAAACATACCGTAAATGGCCATATATAGGGATATGGAGAATTGTAACTCTTATTCATTGCTGACAGGAAGGCAAAATGGTAGTCAATGTGGGAAACAGTTTGGCAGTTTCTTAAAAATTTAAACATAATGTTGGAGACCAAGAAAAAGACCCCCAAAAGAACATGATTGCAAGGCACGTGTTCTAATTACAGTTAAGAGATGACAAGGCCTCTCTTGTGGTTGAATGTTTGCTTTAAGAGATGGCAAAGTCTCTCTCACTGTTAAATGCTTAATTGGCAAAACATCAAAGTATTAAACTTAGATGTTATTCCAATAATCCATGTTTTTATCTTATTGGGATATTTCATACTTTGGGTCACTGTGTCCCAGTAAATATTTATCGTTTTACACTCCTTATTCCTGAGGAGACTTTTGTGATTGTTTTAATGACCACCTGTTGTCCTTGAGCACTTAGAGGAGTAAAACTTTAGCTCTGTAGAGAATAAGCTAATTGTATAGATTCCAAGACTAATGATGTAATTATGTGCAAACATATAAATAAAGTAGAACAAAGGCATCAGGCATTGCTCTCACAGAATATGCAGGGCGACCGCCTGGACCCCGTTCCTTAAATAAAAAAGAAAACCATTAATCCTTTTGTGTCGCTTCATTTCGTGACCTGTGCGGTTTTGCCAGACGCGGCAACATAGAACTATCATATGACTCAATAATTCCACTCCTAGGTATGTTGTTGTTAGGTGCCATAGAGTCGTTTCTGACTCATAGCGACCCCATGCACAGCAGAAGGAAACACCGCCTGATCCCCGTCCAGCTCCATGATCCTTGCTATACTTGAGCCCATCATCACAGCCACCATGTCAATCCATCTCT
>NW_006929418.1:4356-5947 GCF_000298275.1 Orycteropus afer afer
TCATAGCGACCCCTCCTTGGGTTTCCGAGGCAGTATCACTACGGAAGTAGGATTGCCCAACCTTCCTTCCGAGGAGTGGTTGGTGGGTTTGAACTGTCAGCCTTCTGGTTAGCAGGCAAGTGACTTAGCCACTATGCTACCAGAGCTCCCAATGGACTACTACTCAGCCACAATAATCCATGATCATGAAAGGACAAATATTACATGATCTCACTTACATGAAATAAGGATAGGCAAATATATGGTGATCAAAGTTTATTAGTAGTTACTAGGGGTGGGAAGGGGGAACTTTTGTTTAGTGTTTGTTTATGGTTATGAAATTTGGTAACAATATGGGTGGTGATTGCACGGTATGATTAATGTAATGGATAACACTAAGGTTATAGCTGAAAAATGTTGAAATGACAAATGCTGTGTTTTACGTATATATTTTTACAACAACAAAAAGAGAAGCCATAGAACGAACTGTTGATGTTCAGAAGAAAAAGATTAATTCCACTTGGGAAAATCAGAGGGTTGGAAAGGTGGTATTCACTTTGGGAGTCAAAGGGAAAGTAGGACTAGATATGCTAAGAGTGGTGAAAAGGGCAATTCAGAGGAAACCACATGAATTAAATTATACATTAGAAAAGCCTGGGGGAATTTACCTGAAACAGACAATCAAGGGAATAAGAAGGAAAATGCAGATTGGAGTCATCCTGTGGAGAATAACTTAATGCCAGAATAAGGAGCTTGGACTCCCTTCTACAGGAAATTAGGAGGACCACATATCTGTTTGCCCAGGGCACACCTGGTTTAAGCAGTAGTCAGTTCGGTGTTTACTAGGATTTTTTACTTTTAAACATATCAGTAGCAGTTGCATTAAAATCGACTGGGGTGGATCTGTTAGATCTCTCTGCATTTCCAGCTTCTGTCCCAGTCTTGTCTAGCAGAGTGATGCAAGTGAAATGAACATAGTTCTCACTTTAACATGTGGTTAAATCTGAAAGATAACCTGTGATAATCCATCTCCATTTTTCCAACCCTTTTTTGATGTGATGTAACTAACACCTCCTTTCAAGTACAACATGCAAGGCACTCAATGACAAAACCTAAGTGAATTCAAACATGAGCCCCTAGGAACAGTGGTACTAGGTATTGGATGCCCTATCAAATCAGCCAAGGGCACGAAGGGAGATGTACAAAGTTTCAGGTGCCAGTTGGACAGACCAATGAAAATGGAATATAGTGGAATTAATAAGAAATATGAACAGGAAGTAGAGTTGAGGAGTCCTGGGAAGAGATTTTAGAGTAGTCTGAATGCTCTTGGTACAATGGTTTTGTCATTTGCTGTATGAAATAAAGCTAAATACAGATAAATTTTACTTTCTGGCTATGCTTTTGAAATGCTGGGGAGGGGGAACCTTTCAGTAACACTAAACTAAAAAATACTTCAAGTACGTGTTTTAAAAAATTAAAGATTTAAGGAGGCGGGGCAAGATGGCGGACTAGGCAGAAGGATTGCACAGACCCTCTTCAACAAAGAAAAGGGAAACCAATGAACACAGACACAGAAGATAATCTTGGACCCCTGAGCCTTGAAGGAAAGGAT
>NW_006929419.1:0-898 GCF_000298275.1 Orycteropus afer afer
CTGTAAGACTGTCCATATATATGATAGAGCTAACAGGAGGCAAAGTTATGATAACTTCTTAGCCACAGCCAAAACACCTTAAGCGTGTGATTCACAGGGTCTACGGGCTTTAGACCATGGTCACAGGGGACATCAAGCTTAATTGGCATAACATACTACACAAAAATGGTGTTTTACATTCTACTTTGGTGAGTAACTACTGGGGTAGTGAGTGACCATCTAAGATGCAATAATTGGTCTCGCCTCATCTGGAGCAAAGTAGAATGAAGAAAACCAAAGACTTTGGACTAGTGGACCATACAAATCTCAGCCTATATGACCCTGAGACCAGAAGAATTAGATGGTGCCTGGCTACCCCTGTCAACCACTCAGAAAAGAATTGGAATAGGAGATCCTGGCTAGAGTGGGAGAAAAATGTGGAACAAAACTCAAAATCATGAAAAAGACCAGGCTTATAGTCTGATAGATATTAGGGAAAACCCCTGAGAGTCACCCTTTATGGGAGCTCTGGTGGTGCAGTGCCTAAGGCATTTTGACTGCTAACCAGAAGGCTGGTGGTTCAAACCCACTAACCCCTCCTCAGAAGGAAGACTGGGCAATTTACTTCTATAGTGATACCACCTCGGAAACCCAAAGTGGGGTTGCTATGAGTCGGATCCGACTTGACGGCAGTGAGTTTTTAGAGTTTAGTCACCTTTTGGGCCTGGAACTGAACTCACTCCCGTGGCTTCCAGCCAAACAGTAGACAGGTGTACAAGGTGAACACCTATATCAGGCAGGTACACTCCTTAGAACAATCAACCATGGGAGATCAGGAGGGTAGTATTTAATTTTCTTTTCTTTTTTTTTTTAACCTTATTTATCTGTTAAAAAATACATTTTATTGAAATATAATTTA
>NW_006929419.1:3037-3664 GCF_000298275.1 Orycteropus afer afer
GGAAACCCAAGGAGGGGTCACTATGAGTTGGGTCTGACTCAACAGCACATAACAACAACAACAACATTGTAAATGGTATTGGTTTCCTTATTTCCTTTTCAGCAATCTCTTTGCTGGTGTAGAGGAATCCAACTGATTTTTGTATGTTGATCTTATATCCTGCCACTCTGCTAAATCTCTCAATTAATTAGTTTCAGTAGTTTTTTGGCTGAGTCTCTTGGGTTTTCTATGTATAGGATCATATCATCTGCAAATAGGGAGAGTTTTACTTCTTCCTTACCAATTTGGATGCCTTTGATTTTCCTTTCTTACCTTATTGCCCTGGCTAGTACTTCCAATACAATGTTGAATAGAAGTGGTGACAGAGGACATCCTTGTCTGGTTCCTGTTTCACAAGGGGAATGGTTTCAGTCTCTCTCCATTGAAAATAATGTTGGCTGTTGGTTTTGCATAGATGCCCTTTATTATGTTGAGGAATTTTTAGAAGGGCAGTATTTTCATAGGGAGATATCTCAGTGGGCAGAAAGGCATAGGAAAATGTAACCATAGGGAGGAAGTGGGAAGAAAGCTGTTACACTGTGGTGATTGCAATCAATGTCATGGAACAAAATGTGTATGAACTTTTGA
>NW_006929419.1:4644-5814 GCF_000298275.1 Orycteropus afer afer
GAGCAGCCAATCCACTGAAAGGGAGTTTCCCTAGGGGTGTGGCCTGCTTCCAGTATATTTATGGACATCCTGGGAAAAGAGACATTCTTCTGTGGATTGGGATTCTGTTGCGTTGCCTACAACTGTCCAGGAGTGAACAATCCACCATTTCGCCTGGAGATCTTGAGTTCGTCATTTGTTGGAGTCAACAGCCAGTGTACTGCCTGCCAACCTTGAGATCCTCAGCCCCTGCAGCTGCGTGAGTCAGGAAAAGCCTCCAGCTTGACGTTTGATCCAACAACTTGGAACTTGCCAGCTTCTATAAGTGTGTGAACCATTTTCCTAAGATAAATTTCTCTTTCTCTCTCTATGTAAGCTTTACTGGTTTTGCTTCTCTAGAGAACCCAGTCTAACACACCTTACATACATGGTAAATTGGTTTTGACAAGGGTTCCAAGGCAATTCAATGGAGGAAAGAATAGTCTCTTCAACAAACAGTGCTGGGAAAATTGGATATCCACATGTAAATAGATGAATTTTAACATTAACTCACACCACACACAAAAATTAATTCAAAATGGATCAAAAACTTAAGTGTAAGAGCTAAAACTATATACAAGAGGAAAACATAGGAATAAATCTTTGTGACCTTCGGTAAAGCAAAGTGTTCTCAGATATGATACCAAAAGCATAATCCATAAAAGAAAACATTAATTAAGACTTCTTCAAAATTAAAAACTTTTGATCTTCAAAAGACACCATTAAGAAAATGAAAAGACAAGCTACAGCCTGGAAGAAAATATTTGCAAATTATGTATCTGATGAAGGATTTGTATTCAGAATACATAAAGAACTCTTACAACTCAATAAGATAAACAACCCAATTAAAAAATAGGGAAAAGATTTGAATAATTTTACCAAAGAGGTATGAATGGCTATTAAGTCCATGAAAAGATGCTCAACATCATTAGTCATTACTCACTGCCATTGAGTCGATTCTAACTCACGACAACCTCCACTGGGTTTCCAAGGCTGTAAATCTTTACGGAAGTAGATTACCCCATCTTCCCTCCATGGAGCAGCTGGCGGGTTTGAACTGCTGACCTTCTGGTTAGCAGCCAAATGCTTTATCCACTACACCACCAGAGCTCCTTCATTAGTCATTGTTGTTGTTGTTGTCATGTGCTGTCG
>NW_006929420.1:0-1214 GCF_000298275.1 Orycteropus afer afer
AGGGTCACTCCGTTCGCTGTCAGACCGCAGCTCCGTATGTCTCCTTTTTTTTGTATTTTCATGCAAATTCTTCTGCTAATTGGGGTTTAGTCCAATTCTGTATCCTTCCCTTCAAGGCTCAGGGGTCCACGATTATCTTCTGTGTCTGTGTTAATTGGTTTCCCTTTTCTTTGTTGAAAAGGGTCTGTGCAATCCTTCTACCTAGTCCGCCATCTTGCCGGAACTGCCTTCTAATTTTTGATGATTATATTTCTTAGTGTTTACTTTTATGTAATAAAATATACTTATATCTATACTATCTTTTTCTTATTTTGCACCCTATGGAGCTCTGGTAGCATAGGGCCTAAGGCACTTGACCGCTAACCAGAAGGCTGGCGGTTCAAACCCACCAGCCCCTCCTCGGAAGGAAGGTTGGGCAATCTACTTCCGTAGTGATACTGCCTCAGCAACCCAAGGAGGGGTCTCTATGAGTTGGGTCCAACTCGATGGCACACAATAACAACATGTCTTAAAAAAATAAGTCAGCATACTTATACTACTGTTCCTTTCTTTAACTCTTTTCTGATCAATTTTTGCTTACTATCTCATTTCTAAGTTCAGGGTTTATAATATTAACATGATTTAAGTCCTCACATTGGCTCTACAGATAGATTCACTGTTCACTGTCAGTTCTTTTGCTGGAGTCTTCATCTGTCTCTTGATTTGCTGCAGTTTTTTCTCTAACATTTTCATCAGGAGGGCCTCAGGAAAACATATTCTTTGGGTTCTTACAAATTCTTTATATTTGATCAACAGTTTGTCAGGATACAAAATTCTTGGGTCACATTTTCTTTCCTTGGGGTCTTTGTAGGCATCACTCTTCTGTCTTCTAGAGTTGGGTGTTATGGAGGAGTCTGAGTCTAGCCTGTATTTTTTTTTTACCATTAAAAGTGACTTGATCTTGGGTATACCAAGGATATATTTGGCTAAAGATAATCTTACATATGCACTTGTGCTACAAAAATTAGCCACATACATTAGAGAAACAACAGAAGACAGAGTTGCAGTAACCTCTCAGAGACAACCAAACACCTTGAAAGAAAGAATCACTGGGCCTGCCAACTCAGGACCATAGTCTTGGGAAAATCATGCTCAATTGGCACAACATAGTACATAAAAATCTTGTTCCACAACCTACTTTGATGAGTAGCAACTGGAGTCTTAAAAGCTTTCTA
>NW_006929420.1:2364-3676 GCF_000298275.1 Orycteropus afer afer
CTGCTTTCCATTCTTAACATATGATTTAAATCCTCACATTGGCCCTACACATAGATTCACTGCTCACTGTCAATTCTTTTTCTGGAGTCATCACTTTGAAGAGTTTATTTTTCCCCTTTCTCCTTTCCTGAGTTGTCAGCTCAAGTGTTATTGTGCCCTCTTGTTTTTTAATTTTCTCCCTGAGCTCTAAAATCTTTGCTTTGTGCCCTTACTTTCTAGAGATGGTTGCTTTATTAATTTTTGTCATTGTTTAGTTCACAGTGCAAGATTTGTTTGCAGTTTTCATGTGTTTTTTGTCAACATTTTTGCTGGTAAGTTTTCATTTGTCATTTGTTTTTCCTGTCCCTTTTCTCTGTCTCTGTCTCTTTTTTAAAAAAATTGTAGTATCTTCCTTTAGATTCTATACTGTTTGCTTTTTTATTCCTCATCTTTGAATAAAGTTCATTTTTCTTTAATCATCTATTTGTCCAAGGCTCATGTGGAAGAAGAAGGTAGGCATTTTCCTTATGAACAGGGTTATGTGCAGTTGTAGGGCTGCTCATATGCAGTTTGACTTCTCCTGCTTCATGCAAATATGACTTGTCTGTGTGATTCTTCTCTCTGACTTGCTGCTTCTGCTTCTCACATCTTCTGCCTAAATGGCTGCTTGGCATTTTTTTTTTTTTTTTAATTGTGATTTGGGTGAAAATTTAGAGTGAATTCACTTTCTGTACACCAGTTCACATACACTTTGTCTTATGAAATTGACCACAATTCACCACAATGCCACAGCTCCCCTCCCATTTCCTCCTCACAGTCACCTCTTCCCTGTGTCCATCCCTCCATGCACTCCTGCTCCCTGAGCTGTCTCCCTGTGCATAAACAGCCCTTCCTTCTCCCATGATTGTTCTCTCCAAGGAGTGTATTTACCTCAGGTAAATGTTCAACTCATATGTCTGTCTTTTGCTTGGCTGGAAACCACAGGTGTGGCTTCAATTCCAGACCTGAAGGGCTGCTGGAAGCCATAGTCTCAGTGGTTCCACCAAGCTCTATCAGATCAGCAAACCTGGTTCCCCCCCCCCCTTTTTTTTTCCTAAATGCTTTTGAGTTTTGTTCCAAATTGTTCTCCTTCTCTATTAGGGTCTCCTACATAGATCCCCCTCCAAGTGGTTGACAGTGGTAGCCGGGCACCATCTAGTTCTTCTGGTCTCACAGTCATATAGGCTGCAGATCCCATGGTGTACCAGTCGCTAGGACTAATTCTTTCCATGAATCTTTGGTTTTCTTCATTCTTCTTTGCTCTGGATGAGGAGAGACCCATCGTTGCATCTAG
>NW_006929420.1:4476-5210 GCF_000298275.1 Orycteropus afer afer
AAATAGTGCTGCGATGAACATGGGTGTGCATATGTCTGTTCTTGTCATGGCTCTCACTTCTTTAGAATATATACCTAGTAATGGAATGGCTGGGTGAAATGGTATTTCTATTTCCAACTTTTGAAGGAATCACCATACTGCTTTCCACAGTGGTTGTACCATTTTACAGTCCCACCAGCAGCGTATGAGAATCCCAATCTCTCCACATCCTCACCAGCATTTGTTATTTTGTGCCTTGTTGAATTTTGCTACTAGGGCTGGAGCAAGGTGGTATCTCATTGTTGTTTTGATTTGCACTTCTCTAATGGCTAATGATTGTGAGCATTTCTTCATATGTTTGTTGACCACCTGATTATCCTCCTTGGTGAAGTGTCTATTCATGTTTTCTGCCCATTTTTTATGGATTGTTTGTCTTTTTGTCATTGAGGTGTTGGAGTGTTCTATAAATTCTAGAGATAAGTCCCTTGTCAGATATGTTATTACCAAATATTTTTTCCCAATCTGTAGGTTCTCTTTTGACTCTTTTGGAGAAGTCTTTGGAAGCACATACCAATTTAATTTTTAGAAGGTCCCATTCATCTAGTTTCTCTTCTGCTATTTGTGCATTTTGGGTTATACCTGATAGTCTATTTATGCCATATATTAGGGCCCCTAAATTTGCCCCTAGTTTTTCCTTGAGGAACTTTATAGTTTTAGGTTTCACATTTAAGTTTTTGATCCATCTGGAGTTAGTT
>NW_006929421.1:0-3228 GCF_000298275.1 Orycteropus afer afer
CATATGGCCCAAGTGGCAGAGCAGCCTGCACGGCAGCCTGAACCTGTTGCAGGGCCTTCTGTTGCTCTGGACCCCACTCAAAACTAGCAGCTTTTTGAGTCACTTGATAAATAGGCCGCAGCAACAGGCATTAGTGGAGAGCACTGGTGGTATAGTGCCTAAGGCATTTGACTACTAACCAGAAGTCTGGTGGTTCAAACTCACCAGCCACTCCTTGGAAGGAAGGTTGAGCAATTTACTTCCATAGTGATATTGCCTTGGAAACCCAAGGAGGTGTTTTTATGGGTCAGATCTGACTTGACAGCAATAAAGAGGGAGGCATCAGTGAGATGAAATAGACTGGTGTTGGCCATTTTGATTTGGACAATTATATGCTCTGCTATGCCAAGGATAAAAAACTGAAAAGAACAATATCACACCCATCCTCAAAAAGAACATTTTCAGATCTATCTTGAAGTGTAATTCTGTCAGTGATAGGATAATATCCACATGCCTATAGGATAGACCAGTTAATATGACTATTACACCAATTTGTGTACCAACAACTACTATCAAAGATGAAGAAATTGAGGATAGTTACCAACTTCTGTAGTCTGAAATTGACTGAACGTGCAAGTAGGATACATTGATAATTATTGGTGACTACAATGCACAAAGGAGCTCGGGTGGCATAGTGCCTAAGGCATTTGACTGCTAACCAGAAGGCTGATTCTTCAAACCCACCAGCTACTCCTTGGAAGGAAGGTTGGACAATCTACTTCCATAGTGATACCACCTCAGAAACCCAGAAGGGGTTGCTGTGAATCAGATCTGACTCGAGGGCAGTGAGTTTAGCAATGCACAAGTTGGAAACAAAGAAGGATTAGTAACTGGAAAATATGGCCTTGGTGATAGAAATAATGCCAGAAATTTCATGATAGAATTTTGCATGACCAAAGACTTATTCATTACAGATACATTTTTCCAACAACAGATATGGTGACTATACATATGGACCTCACTGGATGGAATATGCAGAAATCAATGGGCACATTTGTGTAAAGAGATGGTGAAGAAGGTCAATATAATCAGTCAGAACAAAACCAGCAGCCAAATTTGGCAATGACTATCAATTGCTCATATACAAGTTCAAGTAAGATCAGAAGAAAACTAAAACAAGTTCACAAGAGCCAACACAACCTTGAGTGTATCCCACCTAAATTTAGAGGTCATCTGAAAAATAGATTTCACATATTGAACACTAATTACTAAAGACTAGAGAAGTTGTGGTTAGCAGTCAAGTGCCTTAGGCACTATTCTACCAGAGCTCCTGGGGTGACATTAAGGACATCAAATATGAAGAAAGCCAAAGGTCATTTAAATAACAGAATGAAAAGAACAAAATGGATGTCAACTTGCTTTTGAATGTAGAGTAGCGAAAGTGAATGGGAGAAATGATGAAATAAAAGAGCTGAACAGAAGATTTCAAAGGGAGGCTCGAGAAGGTAAAGTACTACAATGAAATGTGCAAATATGTGAAATTAGGAAAACAAAAGGAAAGAACATGTTAGGCATCTCTCAAGCTGAAAGAACTTGAGCCTCAAGTTGCAATATTGAAGGATTCTATGGGAAGCAGAAGGAGATCTGGTGGTATAGTAGTTAAAGCATTTGGCTGCAAACCAAAATGTCAATGGTTCCAGCCCATCAATGGCTCTGCAGAAGAAAGATGAAGCAGTCTGTTTCCAGAAATATTTACAGCCTTGGAAACCCAGAGTGGTCACTATGAGTCAGAATCAACTCGATGGCAGTGGGTATGGTTTTATTTCATGAAACAATCAGAAAGAAAATGTTGTCTTGCTTTACAGCTGGCTTTTCACATTTCTTACACATTGGAAGAAAGAAGCAAAATGCTTGGTATGTTTAGTCAGGAAAACATGTTCTACCAAGTCAAATCATACCTTTGAGTTTGTGCAGAATGTATAACACACAGAAGTAAACTGCTTTGTTTTGGTAATCAGTAGACTGAATCTATGAGCCTATAATCTTTTATTCTTTTGCAAAGCAATTTGTGTGAATATTTATGTCTTTTGTAGATTTCCCACTGAAGAGATGACTCCACAGTAATAGCAGGAGACTTTAATACACCACTTTCAATGAAAGATAAAATGCCTGGAAAGACACTCAGCAAAGATATAGAAGAACTAAACAATACAGTCAAGTAGTTTGACCTTGTAGATATCTGCAGAGCAATTTACCCAACAACAGCACAATATACATTCTTTTCCACCACAAATGGAACTTTCTCCTGGATAGACTACATGTTAGGCCACAAAGCAAACCTCAATCAATTTTAAAACACTGAAACACTGCAAAACATCTTCTCAAATCACAATGCTGTAAAATTAGGAATCAACAGTAGGAAGATCAATGGAAAAAGTAAAACACACAGAAGCTGAATAACAACATCCTTAAAAGTGACTTAGAAATAGAAGAAATAATAATAAAAAAGATATTAAAACTTTTCTCAAATTAAATGAGGATGAAAACACAATCTACCAAAATCTTTGGGACACAGCAAAATCAGTGATCATTGGGCAGTTTGTAGCAATAAATGGACACATCAACAAAAGAGAAAAAACCAAAATCAACAAGTTAATTCAACATTTCCAACCATTAGAAAAAGAGCAGGAAAAATGACAGCCTACAATCACCAGAAGAAATGAAATAATGAAGAATCTAGTGGGAATAAATGAAACAGACAATAGAAAAAATGAGCATGACTAGAAGTTGGTTCTTTGAAAAGATTAATAAAATCAACAAACCACTGGAAAACCTAACAAAGGAAAAGAAGTTGCAAATAACACAAATAAGAAATGAAATGGGCAACCTTACAACAGTATCAACCAAAATAAAACGATAATATCAAGATACTATGAAGAACTGTACTCCAACAAATTTGAAAACCTACACAAAATGGACAGATTTCTAGAGGCACAGTATTTACCTAAACTAACACAGACTGAGGTAGAAAATCTGAACAGACTCATAACAAAAGTACAAATTGAACAGGTCACAAAATATTTACCAACAAAAGATAGTTCTGGCCCAGGTGGATTCATTGGAAAATTTCACCATCATTTAGAGAAGAGCTGACACCAATCCTACTAAAACTATTCCAGAACATAGAAAAGGATAGACACCTCCCGAATTCATTTTATGAAGCAAGCGTAAGTCTGATACCAAAACCAC
>NW_006929421.1:4553-5099 GCF_000298275.1 Orycteropus afer afer
AAGTGAAAAGAGAACCTAAAGATTGGGAGAAAATATTTGGCTGCGACATACCTGAATCAGTAGTCAAACACCACCTCACCCCCATTTGAAAGGTAATAAACAATGGGGGGAAAAAAAGGAAAACACAGGGTGTTAATGAGGTTATAGAAACTGGAATGTTAATCTATTGCTGGTGGGATGCAAAATGGCTTGTTGTTTCCTCAAAAAGTTGAGCATGGTATTGCCATATCATCTATCAATCCCAATCCTAGGTATTTTTACCCAGAAAAAGTGAAAGTAGGAACACAAAGAGAAATTTGTACAACAGTGTTCATTTCAGCACTTTTCACATTAGCCAAAATGTGGAAACAACCTCAATGATCATCAACAGATGAGGAGAAAAGAAAATGTGATATATATATATATATATTTTTGTTGTTATGTGCCATCGAGTCAGACCCGCCTCATAGCTACCCCTCCTTGGGTTTCTGAGGCAGTATCACTACGGAAGTAGATTGCCCCATCTTCCTTCAGAGGAGTGGCTGGTGGGTTTGAACTGCCAGCCTT
>NW_006929422.1:0-478 GCF_000298275.1 Orycteropus afer afer
GTTCAAACCCACCAGCCACTCCTTGGAAGGAAGTTTGGGCAATCCTACTTCCGTAGTGATACTGCCTCGGAAACCCAAGGAGGGGTTGCTATGAGTAGGGGCCGACTCGATGGCATATAACAACAACAACAACATGCAAAACCAACACTCAACATTATTCTCAATGACGAGAGACTGAAACCATTCCCCTTGAGAACAGGAACCAGACAAGGATGCCTGCTATCACCACTTCTATTCAACATTGCACTGGAAGTCATAGGCAGGACCATAAGGCAAGAAAGGGAAATCAAAAGCATCCAAATTGGTAAGGAAGAAGTCAAACTATCCCTTTATGCTGATGATATGATCCTGTACCTAGAAAACCCAAGAGACTCAGTCAAAAATCTACTGGGACTAAATGAGAGGTTTAGCATCGTGGCAGGATATAAGATCAACATCCAAAAATCAGTTGGATTCCTCTACACCAGCAAAGAGATTG
>NW_006929422.1:1417-1871 GCF_000298275.1 Orycteropus afer afer
TACCATCTTGCTCCAGCACCAGTAGCAAAGCTCAACAAGACAGAAAATAACAAGTGCTGGAGAGGTTGTGGAGAGATTGTGACTCTCATACACTGCTGGTGGGACTGTAAAATGGTACAAACATTGTGGAAAGCAGTATGGAGATTCCTTTAATGTTGGAAATAGAAATACAATTTGACCTAGCTTTCCATTACTAGGTATATACCCTAAAGAATTTAAAGCCATGACAAGAATGGATATATTCACACCCATGTTAATTGCAGCACTATTTACAATAGCCAAAAGATGGAAACAACCTAGGTGTCCATCAGCTGAGGAATGGATAACCAAACTGGTACATACACACAATGGAATAGTATGCAACACTAAAGAATTATGTAGTATCTGCAAAACACCGTATAACATGGATGAACTTGGAGGACATTATGCTGAGTGAAATAAGTCAATCACAAAA
>NW_006929422.1:2932-4982 GCF_000298275.1 Orycteropus afer afer
TGAGACAAAGTATATGTGAACTGCTGTATGGAAAGTGAATTTGTTCTGTAAAACTTCACCCAAATCACAATTAAAAAAAAAAAAAAATGGACAAGCCACTGGTCAATTTAGCAAAGGAAAAGAAACAGAAGATGTGCATAAAATTAATAAGATATGAAATAGGCAACATCACAATAGAACCTACTGAATTAGAAAAGGCAGAATACTATGTAGAATAGTACTCCAAAAAATTTGTAAACCTAGAAGAAATGGACATATTTTTAAAAACACACTACCTACTCATACTAACATAATCTGAGGTAGAAAATTTGAACAAATTATTCCAAATGAAGAAATTTATCAGGTCATAATAAACTACCAGCAAAAAAAGTCCTAGTCCAGATAATCTTCCTGGTGAAGTCTACCAAACATTCAGAGAAGAGCTGACACCAATACTAATCAAACTATTCCAGAACATAGAAAAGGATAGTACAATACTGAACTCATTCTATGAAGCAAGCATAACTTTGATACCAAAACCAGGTAAAGTCATCACTGAAAAAGAAAATTACAGACCAATAACCTTAATGAACATTGACACGAAAATTAACAAGAAAGCATTGGCTAATAGACTCCAAAAACATATATATATATATAAATAATACATCATGACCAAGATGGATTCATACCCACTTGGTATACAAGGATTGTTCAACATTAGAGGAACAATCAACACAATCCACCACATAAATAAAAACAAAGGAAAAAAAAACTGCACTATCATATCAATTGTTTCAGAAATGGCATTTGACAAAATCAAACACCCATTCTTGATTAAAAAAGAAAAACACTCAGCAAAATAGGAATAGAGGAAAATTCTTCAACATAACTAAGGGAATATAAACAAAACTGAATTCTGGTAGTGTAGTGCCTAAGGCACTTGATTGCTAATCAGAAGGTTGGAGGTTCAAATCCACCAGCCACTCCTCGGAAGGAAGGATGGTCAATCTGCTTCCATAGTGATAGCGCCACAGAAACCCAAGGAGGGGTCGTTATGAGTTGGGTAAACTTGAAGGCATAAAGCAACAACAACAACAACAATACAAAACAGATGGTCAATAATATTCTCATTGGAGAGAGTCTGAAAACATGCCCTTTATGAGCAAGAACCAGACAAAGATGCTTTTTATCTCCACTTTTACTCAATATCGTATTGGAAGACCTAGCTAGAGTAATAAGGCAACAAAAGAAAATAAAATCACCCAAATTGGCAAAGAAGAAGTTAAACTATCTCTATTTGTAGATTATATGATCCTACACATAGAAAATCCTAGATATTCCACAAGAAAACTACTGGAACAAACAGAAGCCTTCAGCAGGTGACAGGGCACAAGATAAACATAAAAAAATCAATAGGATTGCTCTACTCTAACAAAGAGAAATCTGAAAAGGAAATCAGGAAAACAATACCATTTTTAATAGCCATCCAAAGATAAAGTCTTTAGGAACAAGTCTAACCAGAGACACAAAAAAACCTTTACAAAAAAAGGAAAACACTACTTAAGACACCAAAAGAGATATACAGAGATATACAGAAATGGAAGAATATACCACGCTTATGGATAGGGAGACTTAGCAGTGTAAAAATGACAATACTACCCAAAGCATCTACAGATAAAGTGCAATCTTGATCCAGATTCCATTATCATTCTTTAAAGAGATAGAAAAACTAATTACCAACTTTATATAGAAAGGAAAGAGACCCCAGATAAGCAAAACACTATTAATGAAGAACAAAGTAGGAGGCCTCACACTCCCCAATTTTAAAACCTACTGTATAATCACAGTAGTCAAAAAAGCCTGTTTTTGGTACAATAACAGATAACACATAGCCCAATGGAACAGAATTAAGAACTCAAAAGTAAATACATCCACCTAAGGACAGCAGTGAGCAGTCAGCCCCAGGGTTACAGGTGAGGAGAGACAACTCAGGGACACCCAAAGCAGCAGGCGGGAAGAGCAGGAGAAAGGGGATTAAAAGCCAGGAAGCCAGAGATGAGAGCAATCAGCC
>NW_006929423.1:0-1379 GCF_000298275.1 Orycteropus afer afer
AGAACACTTGGAAAGAATTTGCCATATTTCACATAGAAAGATAAAACATAATGGAGAATTGAAATACCAATATATTTAGACAGACATGTGTGAGTTGACACTGAGAAAAACTTCCTGGATCTGCATAATGTCAGATGCTAGGAAATGAATTAGCAGTGCCTTAGAAATGAATGCAGAGGTATTATAGAGGGTTTAGTATAGTCTAGCCAGAATTTTCCTTAAAGCAAAGATGCAAAGATTTCATTTTGCTTACTTTGGACCCATTATCAGGAAAGGCTAATCACCAGAAAATGACATGATACTTACTAAAGGAGAGGGTCAGTGAAAATGAGGAAAACCTTCCATGAGATGTATTGATATGATGGCTGCAACAATGTGCTCAAATATGGCAGTGATTAAGCATGGAGGGATGGACACAGGGAAGAGGTAACTATGGGGAGGAAGTGGGAGGGGAGCTGTTACATTGTGGTAAATTGTGGTCAATGTCATGAGACAAAGTGTATGTGAACTGCTATATGGAAAGTGAATTTCCTGTGTAAATTTTCACCCAAATCACAATTTAAAAAAAAAAAAAAATGCTAGTGATTAAGAGATGGTGCACGACCAGGTAATGTTTATGTATTTCTGTTATACATAAGGTCTCCAGCAGCCAGAGCCAGCTTAGTGGCAATTAACAACAACAGTGTAATTCAACTAGAGGGAAAACAATGAGTTAAATAAGTATCTCAATTTTCAAAGTGTAGTAATAAAAGTATTGATCCATTGTTCTCACTACTCCTTCAATATCCACATTAGTCTTGTTATCAGGTAAAATATTTATATTTTGAGTCATTATCTGTAATTGAATTTAGGAAAAGTCACTTAGATATAACCTTACTAAGAAAAAAAGCTTGCTGATCATTGTATGAAGAGTCATAGACTTGGAGCTCATGAGTGACAAGGGTAATGAACTTCCACTAGGGTAACCCTTGGAGATGAAACAAATAAACAAACAAAAACAACCCAGACTCACTGCTGTCAAGTGGAATCCAAGTCATAGCAACCCCTCCTTGGGTTTCCGAGGCAGTATCACTACGGAAATAGATTGCCCAACCTTCCTTCCAAGGAGTGTCTGGTGAATTTGAACTGCCAGCCCTCTGGTTAGCAGTCAAATGTCTTAGGCACTACACAACCAGAGCTCCTCCCTTGGAGATAAGAGGACAATATGGAAACTTCCTACTGATCTTCAGATCTTTTAGCTTAGTTTTTCCCCTCTTATCTCCCTTGGAGAAAAAAAAAAAAAAGGAAAAGGGGAAAATAAAGCTAAAAGATCTGAAGACCAGTATGAAGTTTCCTTATTGGTTGTTGTTGTTAAGTGCCGTCAAGTCGTTTCTGACTCA
>NW_006929423.1:1759-5112 GCF_000298275.1 Orycteropus afer afer
GCTTGTGTCAGGCACACCTTAGTCCTCAATGAGATATCCTTGCTCCTCAGCACTTGAAACAGTTCCTTCGCAGTTGACTTTCCCAATGCTACACTGATCCTTATTGGTACAGGGATCAAACTCATACAAACCTTCCAAGAATCCAGCTGTTTCTTGCCCTTAGTTGTCCGTGGAGAATTCCATTTGTCTAAGCCACAGAGGAGTGGTGCTTATTCCCTTTCCAGGTTTCACTTGGAGCATGTAGCCCTGGAGAAGGAACACACTTTGGAGGAAAGAAAGAGAAATGTCAGGCTTAGTGGTGCAATGCAGAATAGCTGGCTGTGCTAAGTGGAAGATGGATTTAAGCTGGGTCTTAAATCCCAGTGCCTGCCCAGCTCTGCAGCTGCAAGGCAATCAGTCTTCCCAGAATTCCACAATAAAGCTCAGAGATGAGACCTGGGATAAAGGGGATCTATAATTGCTTTTTTAAATATGGGAAAACAGTGTGGGTTTTGGGCAGAATTTTAAAACTGAACAACTAATAGTCTCTGTCTTCCCTTTGTGTGCCCTTCCCCCTCCTTAGTGCTCTATTGTCATCCAGTTCTCTCTGCAGAACTGTCCCAGCATCTCACTAGCTGCTCAGTTTACTAATAACAATATACTCAGAGAGAAGCTTAACAAATGTATTTTTTTTTTTAGAAAAATAAATTCTTATCATGATACATTCATTTAGTGATTAACATTTATACATTTTAATAGTAATATTATATTCCTTCTAATATTTTGATATATATTTCTCCTTTGCATACTTGGATCATTTTAAGGATTATCAACCAATTTTTCCCAAGGCATTTTCTCCTAGACATCATGTTCTAACAAGTGTTTATCAAACAAGCAGATATTTATATATGATAAACTACATTTATTTTTGAGAATACTTTCCTTCCTTTAAGCCATTTTTATTCACATTTGGTTGTAATACCCTCTTGACAGCGAGCTTAGGGTACAGAATATCTATCAAATTATTTGTACCTCTATTTCATTTCAGTTTAACTGTACTTAAAAGTAACACTCACTTGATCCTATAATACTTACTGACATGGTTCTTTACTTTTCAGTTTTAAAATATATAAATTGAAATTATCAAAATTCTCTAAAGTGAGGAATGAGATCTCATTCTATTCTTTTATCAGTTATCTCCCTGATTCAGTTATGGAAGGAAACCCTGGGGAAGAATTTTGTATCTAAAGCAAACACTTCACTTCCCCAGAAGATGAAGACATTATAGACACTCCTTGCTCCACTTCTGAATTTCTTACATAGAATGGAAAATGGATATAGTGTGGTGGTGGTTGTTGTTAGGTGCCATGGAGTTGGCTCTGACACATAGTGATCCTATGCACAACAAAATGAAACACTGCCTCACAATGTCCTGGGCCAGCCTCACAATCCTTGCTATACCTGAACCCATCGTTGCAGCCACTGTGTTGACACATCTCATTGAGGACCTTCCCCTTTTTCATTGACTCTCCATTTTACCAAGCATGACATCCTTCTCCAGGGAATGATCCCTTCTCACAACATGACCAAAGTAGGTGAGATGAAGTCTGGCCATTCTCACTTCCAAGGAGCATTCTGGCAGCACTTCTTCCAGGACAGACCTGTTCATTCTTTTGGCAGTCCATGGTACTTTCAGTATTCTTCACCAACACCACAACTCAAAAGCATCAACTCTTCTTCAGTCTTCCTTATTCATTGTCCAGCTTTCACATGCATATGAGGCAATTGGAAACACCATGGTTTGGGTTAGGCGCACCTTAAAGAGGTCCCTTGCAGCAGATTTGCCCAATGCAAATGTCTGATGTCTTCACTGCTGCTTTCATTGATGTTGATTTTAGAACCAAGTAAAATGAAATCTTTGACAACTTCAATCTTTTCTCCATTTATAGTGATGCTGCATATTTGTCCAGCTGTTGAGGATTTTTGTTTTCTTTATATTGAGGTGTAATCCATGCTCATGGGTCCAGAGCACACCTTGTCTGTTGTGAGGCAATTGGTGACTTATAGAGGCAGGTGTGTTCTCTGATTCTAAGGTTATTTTAGTCTTCTATAGTAATTCATATCTACCAATAAAATTACAAAATTATTTTCATGTACTCCTAATTATTTGATTCCAAATTTCCCAATGTTCTTATTCAGTGCCATTAAATGAAATGAGGGACCAAGGGAAGTAAGAATTCCAGCGTGTATTTAATAATATTTACTGAAACCTTATCAAGCCTTTTTCCAAACTCACCTCCTTCCAATTGTCCATCATTATAGCTTTTCTTACTCTTATTTCATGGAACTCTTCCAAGAGAAGTCCTATCATCCAAAAAATGCTAGGGTTCATGTCCTGAGTGACACAGCCAATAGTCTACAACAAAGTTGAAGGAGACAGAGAGGTTAATTAGAAGGTACACCAAAAAGAGATGAATGGGGTCTTAATGACTCCAAAGTCATCTGTTCTCTTGAGTGTTTCCAAGAAGTGTTCTTATCCTAAATGAGAAGTGGGATATAGTACATATACAGAATGAAAAACTTTTCTTCAAAATAAAATAAAATAATACATTATTAATACACATTATCCTCTATAAATTCCTGGTGCTTCCTGCAAGCTGGTCTTCTTCCTCCTTGGAGATGGCACCACTGACTACCATCATCAAAGTCCCGGTGTTGTGTCTGGTCATCAGTGTTTACAGTTGTAAGTCGTAATATCTTACAGGATGCAGCTGGAACTGATGATTATCATTTAGAGGAAAACAAGTTAGGGGTGAGAGTAAAGTCAAGAAGGACTCTTCTAACAACATGAAGTTAGGTCTAAAAAGACAAAAAAAAATTTTTTTTATTTATTTTTTATTTTAAGAGCTTGTTTTACATTCAACGTTACTTGTACGTTTAGTTTCACTCCCCATTTACCATGTCCAGCCTTAACCTAGTCTCCTTCCCTCCTTACCCAATAACCCTCCTTCTGTGCCCCTCATATTTATGCACTCCTGTTTGTCCTGCATTTCCTCAGTTTGAAAGTTGGTTGTCCGGTGCCCCATGGTCTATTGCTCTAAGGGATGTATTACCATAGAGTATGTGGGTGCCTCATCCTGGCTTGAGTGGTCTGCATGTACATCTTGTTAACTATTGGGCTGAGAGCCAGCCCCTGGGAGTGAGTTTTATTCCAGGCACAGAATGTATTCCAGGGCCATAGTATTGGGGGTCTCATCAGATTCCATCTGACCAGTAATTCTGGTCATTGTTGAGTTTTTGGATTTTGTTCCACATTTTTCCTCCCACTCTATCCAGGATCTCCAGCTTTGATCCTTTCCTGAGTGGTTGGCATT
>NW_006929424.1:0-3082 GCF_000298275.1 Orycteropus afer afer
TAGATGCAAAAATCTTCAACAAAATCCTAGCCAATAGACTCCAACAACATATCAAAAAAATAATACATTATGACCAAGTGGGGTTCATACCAGGTGTGCAAGGATGGTTCATCATTAGAAAAACAATCAATGACATCCACCACACAAATAAAACAAAGGAAAAGAATCACATGATCATATCAATCGATGCAGAAAAGGCATTTGATAAAATCCAACATTCTTTCCTGATAAAAACTCTCAGCAAAATTGGAATAGAAGGGAAATTCCTGAACATAACAAAGGGCATATATGCAAAATGAGCAGCCAACATTATTCTCAATGTAGAGAGAATAAAACCATTCCCCTTGCAAACAGAAACCAGACAAGGTTGCCCTTATCATCACTTCTATTCAACATTGTATTTGAAGTCCTAGCCAGGGCAATAAGGCAAGAAAGGGAAATCAAAGGCATCCAGAGTGGTAGGGAAGAAGTCAAACTATCCCTATTTGCTCATGATATGATTCTATACAAAGAAAACCAAAGAGACTCAGCAAAAAAAAAAGTACTGGAATCAACTGAGAGATTTAGCATAATGGCAGGATACAAAATCAGCATCCAAATATGAGTCAGATTCCTCTACACCAGCAAAGAGATTGCTAAAAAAATAAATAAGGAAATCAGTATCACTTACAATAGCTACCAAAAAAAAAAAAATTAAATACTTGGGAATAAATCTCACTAGGGACACAAAAGATCCATACAAAGAAAACTACAAATGACTACTCCAAGAAACCATAAGAGATCTACATAAATGGAAGAAGATACCATGCTCTTGAATAGGAAGATTGAACATTGTGAAAATGTCAATCCTACCCAAAGTAATCCATACATTCAATGCAATCCTAATCCAGATCCCATCAGCATTTTTTAAAGGTATGGAAAAACCAATCACTAATGGGCAATCTACTTCTGTAGTGATACCACCTCGGAAACCTAAGGAGGGATCGCTATGAGATGGATCTGACTCAATGGCAGTGAGTTTGTTTTTTTGTTTTTTTAACTTTATATGGAAAGGAAAGAGACCTCAGATAAGCAAAGCATTATAGAAGAAGAAGAAGAAAGTAGGCAATCTCACTCTCCTGGATCTCAAAACCTACTATACAGCCACAGTAGTCAAAACAGCTTGGTACTGGTACAATGACAGACACATAGACCAATGAAATGGAATTGAGAACTCAGAAATAGATCCATTGACCTATGGTCAGCTGATTTTTGACAAAGGACTGAAATCCATTAAATAAGCAAGAGGTGGTCTCTTCAACAAATTGCACTGGAAAAACTGGATATCCATTTGCAGAAAAATGAAACATGATCCATACCTCACACCATACACACAAACTAACTCCAGATGGATCAAAGACTTAAACGTGAAACTTAAAACTTCCTCAAGGAAAAAATGATAGCAAATTTAGAGGCCCTAATTTATGACATAAATTGAATGTCAAGCATAATCCAAAATGCATAAACAGCTGAGATAAACTAGATGAATGAGACCTTTTAAAAATTAAATTTTTATGTGCTTCAAAAGACTTCTCCAAAAGAGTAAAAAAAAAAAAAAAGAACCTACAGATTGGGAAAAAATATTTGGCAATGACATATCTGACAAGGGACTTATCTCTAATAGTTACAGAAATCTCCAACACCTCAACAACAAAAAGATTAACAATCCAATTTAAAAATGGGCAGAAGACATGAATAGACACCACTTCACCAAAAAGGATATTCAGGTAGCCACAAATATGTGAAGAAATCCTCATGATCTTTAGCCATCAGAGAGATGTAAATCAAAACAACGAGATACTATCTCACCCCAACACTAATGGCAAAGTTCAACAGACAGAAAATAACAAATGCTGGCAAGGATGTGGAGAGATTGGGACTCTCATACACTGCTGGTGGGACAGTCAAATGATACAACCATTGTGGAAAGCACTATGGTGATTCCTTGAAAAGCTGACATTAGAAATACTATTTGACCCATCAATCTCATTACTACATATATATCCTAAAGAATCAAGAGCCATCACAGGAAGAGGTATATGCACACCCATGTTCATCATGGCACTATTTACAATAGCAAAAAGATGAAGACAACCCACGTGCCCATCAACAGAATGGATAACCAAACTATGGTACACACAATGGAATACTATGTGACACTAAAGAATAATGTAGAATATTCAAAACACCACATAACATGGATGAACTTGGAGGACATTATGCTGACTGAAATAAGTCAGTCACAGAAGGACAAATATAATATGAACTGATTATTGTAAAAAGTCAAGGAAAGGTTTATATATGGAAGGAAACTTTCTTTGTTGATTACTAGGGGTGGGAAAAGAGGGGAGGGGAGGAAACACTCAAAAAAAATTGCATTGACCCATCACTTTAGTTTTGTGTATTTCACTGTGCATAAATTATATTTTAATAAAATGTATTTAAAAAAAGAAAGGATGGAATATATACATAAACATATACATATATATTTAGTATGAGACCAAAACACCACCTGGTCCCGTGCCAGCTCCGCCATCCTTGCTATACTTGAGCCCATCACTGCAGCCACTGTGTCAATCCATCTCATTAAGGGCTTCCCCTCTTTTGTCGACCCTCCACCTTACCAAGCATGATATCCTTCTCCAGGAAACGGTCCCTTCTGAAAACAAGACCAAAGTAGGTGAGATGAAGTCTGGCCATCCTCGCTTCCAAGGAGCATTTCAGGTGCACTTCCTCCAGGACAGATTTGTTAGTTCTTTAGCAGTCCATGGTACTTTCAGCATTCTTTGCCAGCACCACAACTCAAAAGGATCAACTCTTCTTCGGTCTTCCTTATTTATTGTCCAGCTCTGACATGCATATGAGGCAATTGAAAATATCATGGCTTGTGTCAGGCGCACCTTAGTCCTCAGGGAGACATCTTTGCTCCTCAGCACTTGAAAGAGGTCCTTTGCAGCAGATTTCCCCAGTGCTATACTTCGCCTGATGTTCTGACTGCTGCTTTCATTGGTGTCAATTGTAGAAGCAAGCAATGTGAAGTCTT
>NW_006929424.1:3527-5022 GCF_000298275.1 Orycteropus afer afer
CTTTGCTTTCAGCCAAGATTCATCTGACATCAGCAATGATATCCCTTGTTCTACATCCTCTTCTGAATCCAGCTTGCACCTCTGGAAGTTCTCTATCAATATACTATGCAACCGTTTTTGAATTATCTTCAGTAAGATTTTACTGGCATGCGATATTAATGATATTGTTCAATATTCCCACATTGTGTGGGATCACCTTTCTTTGGAATGGGTACAAATACGGATCTCTTCCAGTCAGTTGGCTAGGTAGCTGTCTTCCAAATCTTTTGGCATAACTGAGTGAGTGCCTCCAGTGGGCATCTGTTTGTTGAAACATCTCAGTGGGTATTCTGTCAATTCCTGGAGCCTTGTTCTTCACCAATTCCTTTAGTGCAACTTCAACTTGGTTCCTGAATATATGTCACCTCCTGAAATGAATGAAGATCAACCAATTCTTTTTGGTACAGTGACTCTGTATTCCCTTTATCTTCTTGCGATGTTTCCTGCATCATTCAATATTTTGCCCATAGAACCTTTCAATATTGCAACTCGAGCCTTAAATTTTTTTCTCAGTTCTTTCAGCTTGAGAAATGCTGAGCCTGTTCTTCCCTTTTGGTTTTCCAATGCTGGGTCTTTGCACATTTCGTTATAGTAATTGGCTTTGTCTGCTTGAGCTGCTCTTTGAAATCTTCTGTTCAGCTCTTTTATCTTGTCATTTCCTCCATTTGCTTTAGCTACTCTCCACTAAGGGCAAATTTCAGGGTCTCTTCTGACATCCATTTTGGTCTTTTCTTCCTTTCTCATTTCTTTAATGACCTCTTGCTTTCTTCATGGATGATGTCTTGATGTAATTCCACAATTCTTCTGGTTTTCGATCTTTAGTGTTCAATACATAAAATTTATTCTTTAGATGGTCTCTAGATTCAGGAGGGATATATTCAAGGTCATATTTTGACTCTTGTGGATTTGTTTTAATAGTCTTCAACTCTAACTTGAACTTGAAAACAAGCAGTTGATGGTCTGTTTCACAATCAGTTCCTGGCCTTGTTTTGGCTGAAGATATTGAACTTTTCCGTCACCTCTTGCCACAGATGTAGTCAATCTGATTCCTGTGCACTCCATCTGGTGAAGTCCACGTGTCCAAGCTGCCATTCGTGTTGTTGAAAAAAGGTATTTACAATGAATAAGTCATTGGTCTTGCAAAAATCTATCATGCAATCTCCAGCGCTATTTCTATCACCAAGGCCAAATTTTCCAACTACCGGTGATTCTTCTTTGTTTCCAACTTTTGCATTCTAGTCACCAGTGATAATTAACACATTAATGTCATTGCACATTCAGTCAATTTCAGACTGCAGAAGTTTACAAAAATCTTCAATTTCCTCATCTTTGGCTTTGGTGGCTGGGGCATAAATTTGAACAATAGTCATATTAACTGGTCTTCCTTGTAGGCATATGGATATAATCCTATCACTGACAGCATTGTACTTCAGGACAGATCTTGAAACATCCTTTG
>NW_006929425.1:0-1055 GCF_000298275.1 Orycteropus afer afer
TCAAGGCTCAGGGGCCCAAGATTATCTTCTGTGTCTGTGTTAATTGGTTTCCCTTTTCTTTGTTGAAGAGGGTCTGTGCAGTCTTTCTGCCTAGTCCACCATCTTGCTGGAACTTTTACCTGGAAATCTCTTAATTTCACCCTCATATTTGATAGACAATTTTGATGGGTATATAATTGTCAGTTGTTTTTTGGGTTTTTTGGAGTTTTTTTTTCTTTCAAGGTTTTATATACATCATCCCATTGCCTGCATGGTTTCTGCTGAGAAATCAGAGCTTAGTCTTATTGGTTGCCCTTTGTACGTAACTTTTTGTTTTTCCCATGCTGCTTTCAGGATTCTTTCTTTGTCTTTGGTTTTGGTGAGTTTGATGATGATATGTCTTAGTGTTTTTCTTTTGGGAGTCTATCCTGTTTGGGGTTCATTGAACTTCTTGAATGGATATATCTCATCTTTCACCTTATTAGGGAAATTCTCTTCCAACAAATCTTCAACAATTTTCTCTGTGGTTTTATATGTCTCTTCCTGTTCTGGAATTCTGATTACACATAGGTTATTCCTCTTGATGGTATCCCACATGAATCTTAGGCTTTCTTCATTATGTTTTGATCTTTTGTCTAATTGATCCATTAACAGAGTAGTATTGAGGTATTTGTCTTCAATCTCATTAATTCTGTCTTCCATTGATTTGATTCTACTCCTTTGCCCATTCACTGTGTTATCTATTTCTGAAATCTTAGTATTAATCTTCTGGATTTCTGTTTATTACTTTTGTACCATTTCTAATTTTTTTTATTATTTTGTCAATTTGTTCTTGTATTGTTTTCCTAAATTGTTCTAGAGTTTTGTCTGTGTTTTCCTTAATTTTGTCAATGTTTTCCTTGATCTTGTCAGTGTTTTCCTTGATCTGTCTCTCAATCCATTGACAGTACCTGTTCTGGTTACCTGGTGCCACTTTGACAGGAATATATACCACAAATGGGATGGCCTTAACAAACAGGAGTTTATTCTCTCACAGTTTGGAGGCTTTAAGTCCAAGTTCAAAGTGCCAGGCTCTA
>NW_006929425.1:1480-5225 GCF_000298275.1 Orycteropus afer afer
GATTGCCAGTCTCATCATGGGGAATAACTACCACCAGCTGCCCAGCCACTCAACCAGGCCTAGCCAAGTTGACACACAAACATAACCACCACAGTACCCAAATACAATTATTCTGAATTCCTTATCAGGGAATTCCAATGTTTCTTTTTCCTTGGGGATGTTTTCTGGGTTTGTATCCTGGTCCCTTGTTTCTACTACTTTATATTGCTTTTTTCTTTGTGTACTGTGATGGTCTATTGTCTCCAAGACATTGTAGTGTTGTTGTATTTATGTTTAATTTGTGGTAGTATGTTGGTGTGATTTTTTTTCTTCCTTTATTTTGTTTTGATGTATCTGTGAGTAGTGTATTATGCTCCTCTATTCATTAGTTGATAGGAGCTCTGGTAGCATAGTGGCTAAGGCACTTGACTGCTAACCAGAAGTCTGGCAGTTCAAACCCACCAGCCACTCCTCAAAAGGAAGGTTGGGCAATCTACTTCCATAGTGATACTGCCTCAGAAACCCAAGGAGGGGTTGCTGTGAGTTGGGTCCAACTTGACAGCACATAACCACCACAACCACCACTCATTAATTGTTAGCACTTAGGCACTCACTACCTGTCTCCTGGTGGGTGTGATAGAGAATGAGAATGTATTAACAGATCTCTGTTAGCTGTTTATAAAGAGCAGTTGAGAGTGAATTGAGCTGTATTGGCTGCTGTCTATCATTGGTCAGTTGGTGCAAAAGCAAGTGGTTGCCCTCACTCAGTTGGTGGGCTGCAGGAGGTGCAA
The DNA here is from genome assembly GCF_000298275.1 of Orycteropus afer afer. NCBI lineage: Eukaryota > Metazoa > Chordata > Mammalia > Tubulidentata > Orycteropodidae > Orycteropus > Orycteropus afer. Next base: position 2,251 of record NW_006929425.1, read on the forward strand.
GTATAGTTGGGTTGTGTGGGGGGAATGGCTGCTATCTCCTACTCAGTTAGACAAAAAAATTAAAAAAAAAAAAACCACCAAAATCCGAAAACAAGACAGCAAAAAACTCAAAACACATGAACAAACAGGAACAATTGCAAAAAAAAAAAAAACTTAAAACATTTTGGAGGGCTGCTGAGAAGATGTCTGATAAGAGTCTTGTGTCAAGACCCTCCTTTAAGAATAATCTTTCCATAAACACAGAGAAAAAAATATTTCCTTTGTTATGTACTTAAGTCTGTCTAAGGGTTTGACAATTGCAGGACAAATAAGCAAAAGCTAAGACGGTATCAGGGCTCAGACCCAGGCCGATCATTCTGATGCAAGTCATATGCCTCAATTTTGGAAGTTTTGAACAAGATTAACAAAAGTCATATCTTACCAAGTATATTAAGCTTCAATAATGAACAAAACTTTCTTTGAGGGTCCAGATAAAAACTTAATTAATGGAAACATGTTAGACTGACCTCAGACTTTTTCACAAGATCATCCAGAGGTAGAAGACAGAGAACAGTGAAACAATCTTTATTCAAAGTTTCAAAAAAGTGAAACAAAACTGTGCTCCAAGAATATCATATCCAGACAAACTTTTTTCTCAGACATAGTACCAAACATTTTTCTATATGCAAGAACTAAAGAGATGTAGTTTTTATAATCCCTTCTTGAATAAATACTGGAATGTAAACTTTGATCAATTAGGAAAAAAATGGAGAAACTATAGTTGTAAAGACTGGATGAATTTATCTGAGGCTTTACTTGTAATCTGAAGTACTAACATTAAAATATTTGTAGAGAGAATTGTTATCATTTGATCTGTCTTGTATTTACCTGGAAGACCTCATTTGTAAAGCTGTCTTTATTTGAACTGACTTGAAACTCTCCCTATGTGAAAAGTCTTTTCCCCAGGGAGCTTCTATCACAATTAAAGGCAATTGATTTACTTTATGGCTGCCTGAAGCAGAGGAAAACAATTGGGACAAACAGTTGTTGTTGTTGTCGTTGTTGTTGTTATTATATACCCTCCAGTCTGACCGACTCATGGTGAGACAAACAGTAGGCTAATAAAAATAGTAAATGATAAATAAAATTCAGAAAAGCCGGAGAAAGAGATGTCTATAACCAAAAAAACAAACACACTGCCATCGAGTCAAATCCAACTCATAGCGACCCCTCCTTGGGTTTCTGAGGCGGTATCACTATGGAAGTAGATTGCCCAACCTTCCTTCTGAGGAGTGGCTGTGGGTTTGAGCCACCAGCCTTCTGGTTATCAGTCAAATGCCTTAGGCACTATGCCAAAAAGACATTCCTGGAAATAATATTCAGGAAAGCCTGGAGAAAGCCCGAAGGTCTCACCCTAGGCTCATTCTCAAGTTCTACTGATCAGAAGTGACAACTAAGGCAGAGATGTTAACTGTCTGACTGACTAATGAGGGCTTGCCCCAACATGCATACGGGGCCCTTTGACAAAGACTGGGAGGCTTGTTAGCTCCAGGCATTTAAGGAAATCTCTGTCCAATTATTAGCTGACCACTATGCTAACTGAGAAGAGACTTGAGTGGGCACACACAACCAACAATACAGGCTTTACAAAATTAGTTCATAATAGGAACAAAACAAACAAGAAACTCTTGGAAGGCATAAGAATCTGATTTCTATAGTTGCCAATTACATTATTTAAAATGTTAAGTTTTCAACTATGAGAAGAAAACAAAACTACAAGACATGAAAAGAAACAAGAAACTGTGGCTGTCTTAGTTACCTAGTGCTTCCACAACAACAAATAATAATAACACCACAACTGTTGTTGTTGCTGTTATGTGCCGTCGAGTAGGACCCGACTCATAGCGACCCCTCCGGTGGCTTTAAAGAACATAAATTTTGTGGAACAAAACTCAAAATCAAAAAAAAAAAAGATCGGTTTTACTGGTCTGATAGAGCCTCGTGACATCTTTGAGACTATGACTTCAGGTCTGGAACTGAACTCACTCCCGTGGCTTCCAGCCAAACAATAGACAGGCATATAAGGTGAACATTTACATCAAATCTGGTAGATAAATTCCTTAGAACCATCAATTATGGGAAAACAGAAGGGCTGTATTTGCACAGAAAGATAGCTCAGGAGGTAAGAATACATAGGAATGAAGGACACTGGGAAGAGGTAACTGCAGGGAGGAAGTGGGAAGAGAGCTGTGGGGAATTGTATTTAATGTCATGAAACAAAATGTGTATGAACTGCTATATGGAAAATGAATTTGCTTTGTAAACTTACACCCAAATCATGCTTAAAAAAAAAATTTTAATAGAACAAAAACTTATTTTTCACAGTTCAGGAGGCTAGATCTGAATTCAGGTCATGTCTTGGGGTGGAAGGATGTCCTTCTTTTTCTATTTAAGCTTTTAGTAACCAGCAATCCTTGAAGTCCCTGGGCTTCTCTTCCTCTTCTGTCTTCCTCTCCCTCCCGGTTGTGCGGTCGTGCGTATGTGAATCTTTTCTGCTCTTTTTATATGTCAGAGTGAGTGGGTTTAAGATCCACCCTTCACTGGTATGACATCATTGACATGACAGAAGAAAATTGCCATTCCCAAAAAGGGTCATATTTACAAGTATAGAGGTTAGGATTTCATTGCATATTTTGGGGAAACACAAATTGAATCCATAACAGTGGCCCATATATAGGGAAAAAGAAGTAAATGAAAACAGTCCCTGATGGAGCTCAGATTTTGGACTTACTAAACAAGGACTTTAAATCAGCTATTTTAAATATGCTCAAAGAACTAAAGAAAGCTATGTCAAAAGAATTAATGGAAGGGGAGGCGGGGCAAGATGGCGGACTAGGCAGAAGGATTGCACAGACCCTCTTTGACAAAGAAAAGGGAAACCAATTAACACAGACACAGAAGATAATCTTGGACCCCTGAGCCTTGAAGGAAAGGAT
>NW_006929426.1:0-749 GCF_000298275.1 Orycteropus afer afer
ATGGTATCCCACATGAACCTTAGGCTTTCTTCATTTTGTTTTGACTTTTTTTCTGATTGACCCTTTTCCAAAGAAGTATTCAGGTATTTGTCTTCAATCTTATTAATTCTTTCTTCCATTGCATCAGAATTGCGGGGTCGACCAGCAGGAAGATGAGGTGGCGGGGACGGCCTTGGTCTGCTGCCGGGCACCAGGCGGTCGAGAGCCAGACTTTTCAATTTAATTTGTCATTTTGTTCTTGTATTTTCTTCCAAAATTTTTCTAAGGTTTTTTCTGTGTTTTCTTTGGTCTTTCTCTGAATCCTTTGAAGATACCTAAAGATAATTCTTCTGAATTCCTTATCAGAGAGTTCCAATGTTGCTTCTTCCTCAGGGATGTGTTTTGGGTCTGTATCCTGCTCCCTTGTTTCTACCACTTCATCCTGCTTCTTTGTGTGGACTGTGATGGTCTGTTGTTTCTGAGACTTCGTGGCGTTGTTGTACTTATACCTCTGTTAACTGTTTGTGAAGACAAGCCAAGGGTTATTCAGGCTCTTGTTGGTGGTTTTTTATCGTTGGCCCATTGGTGGAGAAGGAGGAAGTGGCTCTTGCTCAGTAAGTGAAGTTGCAGGAGGTGTGGGTATAGTTGTGTCTTATGGGGACTTTTCTCTCCCACTCAGTTAGACACAAATTACAATTGAATAACCATCAAAAAACTAAAAGCCCATGGACGAAAAACACCCCATGTAATCACTCAGGAACAGTAACCAA
>NW_006929426.1:3054-4150 GCF_000298275.1 Orycteropus afer afer
GGCTTCAAGCTTCAAAGCCAGGCTTTGTACCCGTTCATAGCAACCTTGGGTTTGGAACAGTACAGGTATGCTATTATAGAGAACTTCCCTGAAAGAGTTAACACTTGTAGCAGATTGGGCCTGGGCCACTTTCAGGAACAGTCCCAGCTTCTTTCCCTCTCTCCCTCTCTCCTAAATCACACTTCAGGACTATTTATTTATGTTGTTGTTAAGTGCCATAGAGTCGATTTTGACTCATAATGGCCCCATGTGACAGAGGAGAACTGCCCCATCGGCTGTAAATCTTTCCAGGAGTAGATCACCAGGTTTTTCTCCCTGGGAGCTACTGAGTGGGCTCAAACTGCCAACTTTTTTGCTTATCAGCCAGGTGCTTAATTGCTGTGCCACCAGTCTCCTCTGTTTAGCACAGTAGAGGAGTGGAAATAGTGACAGAGTACCATTGAAAGCAAGCAATTGAATACAGGTTTCCTTTGCTATCCAAAAGTAGAGCATTCCTATGAAACCTTTCATAAACTGAAATGGTGTAAAGCGATTACCACTAATTTATATAGCAAAAAATTTTGAGCATTCCACACCCAAAAAATAATTTACCAAACCATGCCAAATAACACATAAAACCTAGAATAATACTAACATGTCATGTTCAGAGACACCATTCAAAGCAATGATAGCTTGGTTCTGAGGTCCTGAGTTTATTTCCCGGGGGAAGGAGCTTGGCAATGCCACCCACTCTCACTGCATTTTTAACCAAAACCAAAACCCACTGCCATTGAGTTGTTTAGGACTCATAGTGACCCTACAGGACAGAGTAGGACTGCTCACAGGGTTTCCAAGGCTGTAAAGGAAGCAGACTGCTTCATCTTTCTGCAGCAGAACTGGCTGGTGAGTTCAAACTGCTGACCTTTAGTTAGCAGCCCAGTGCTTTAAACAGTGCCACCAGAGCTCCTTGCCTCTTTAACAGCTAGCTGCAAAGCAAACACTGAACACTAGTTTTGCTTTTGGCTATTTTTTTTTTTTTATTAGGATTTGGGTGAAGATTTACAGAGTAAATTCACTTTTCATACAGCAGTTCACATATACTTTGTCTCATGTCATT
>NW_006929426.1:6400-7461 GCF_000298275.1 Orycteropus afer afer
GGTGTTCTGGTTACCTAGTGCCACTCTGACAAGAATATACCACAATGGAACGGCCTTAACAAACAGGAGTTTATTCTTACAATTTGGAGGCTTTAAGTCTAGGTTCAAAGTGCCAGGCTCTAGGGACTGGGTGAAAGCCCCTCGGCCTTGGGCTTCAGCTCTGCTTCCAGCTCCTGGCCCACTGAAGCTAGAGGGTTTTTTTTCACTCAGACAGCTGCTGGTTGCTGAGGCTGCCAAGCCCAAGGTTGACAAGTAACAAGGCACAGTCCTAATGTTACCAAGTCACACGGCAGGCCATTAATTCAAGTCCATTGTAAGTCCCAAGATCAGCAGAGCATGGCAGGCTGCTAAACAATGACACAGCTACATGCAGGGTTCAAGTGTGCTATAAGCTAGAGACCATTCCCCAAGGCTTCTGCTTATATACAGGAAGCAGATCACATTCCCTAAGGCAGCTATCTATGCAGCTGCTCACAGTAGATTCCACCACAGAGTTGATTACCAGTCTCATCATGGGGAATACTACATCCAGCTGCCCAGCCACTCAATCAGGCCTGGCCAAGTTGACACACAAACAGTACTACCACAAATGGATAAACAAAATGTGGTATGCTTACAATGTAATACTAATCAGCCAGCAGGAGAAATGAAGTCTTGGTACATGCCACTGTATAGATGGAGCTTGAAGATTTTATGCTGAATGAAATAAATCAATCACAGAAGGACAATTATTATATGACCTCACTTATATAACAAGACAAGAAAAGGCAAATGTATAGAGACCAAAATGGGAAGAAACAGATGCAAACATCCATTAATAATCTGAATGTGGAATGTATGAAGTATGAATGTAGAAAAATTGGAAGCTGTCAAAAATGGAATGGAATGCATAAAGATCGATATCCCAAGCATTAGTGAGCTGAAATGGACTGTTTTTGGCCATTTTGAATTAGATAAGTGTATGATCTACTATGCCAGGAATGACAAATTGAAGAGGAATGGTGTGGCATTCATTGTCACAAAGAATGTTTCAAGATCTATCCTGAAGTACAATGCTGTCA
>NW_006929427.1:0-661 GCF_000298275.1 Orycteropus afer afer
CATTTCACCTTTAATTGTTCCACTTTTACTATACTTTTGCTTTTCCTATTCTAAGCTGCACAAAATGCTCCTATTTAAATAGCAAAAATTAATAATAAGTAAATTTAAAATATACAGTTTAGTGTTAAAAAGCATCTGGAACTGTGAGATAGTTCCAAAAAATAAATACCTTTGAGTGTCATGTGATAAAAGAAATAGTTTGTAGGTAACAAAGAGCCATTGAAGTTTAGTTGAAAAAATGTGATAAATCACAGTTATGTATTAAAAAGATAGCTGTGGAAGAGAGGGGAAATTGAAGAAAAAACATGGCTTAGTCAGATTGAACAGTAATGAAACACTTGCAGTAGTTCACTTAATTTTAAATCATTCAGTGATGTCCTCTACTACACAGTCCAACGAAAATTCACACAGACCAGAATTAGACATAGCAAGAATAATAAGGAATATGAACTAAAACTAGCTACAATAGGTGTTTTGCATCTAGTGTGGGCATAAGCTTCTAGAAACCGATAGTACTGCAGATAACAACTACAAACTCTAGACAAAATATTGAGGATGACTTCCCGAAGGCTCGAGAGAGTTTACAAAAACAGGCAGTTATTGGAAGACAGTTAAAACTTGGAAAAGCAATGGGTTCAGATTTCATTTGGAGTATTAACCT
>NW_006929427.1:833-1483 GCF_000298275.1 Orycteropus afer afer
TATTGAAAAGTTCCTTATGTTAATTTCTGGGTTTGAATCTAATCTTGTGATCTGAGCACTTCCTTTAAACTCTCATTACACATTCAAATATCCACTGAAATTACCAAAGGATCAACAATCAATGTCTTGAAAGCAGCAGTCAAGAAATAAAATGGCATATTGCATTGGGAAACTCTGCTGCAAAAGGTTTCTGTAGAGTCACTTTGTTGACCTAAGCATGTCACTTTGTTGACCTAAGCCATGGGCTTTCCAATCACCTCCTATGTGTGTGAAAGCTGGACAATGCAATGATGCATTCAGATTGTGGAGTCAGTGGAATGTAGCTAACACATCACTGACAAGTAGACAAATCGGTCTTAGAGGAAGTCTTGGAGGAAACATAGCCAGAATACTCCTGAGAAGTGAGAATGGCGAGGCTGTTTTGCTTCCTTTGGACATTTTGGTAAAGTAGAGGGGTACTGGAAATGAGGGAGCCCTTCAAGTAGACGAATTAACAAGGTGGCTGCAACAATGGGCTCAAACAAAACAAAGATTGGGAAAGGGTGCAGGACTGGGAAGTATTCTGTTCCGTTATACGTGGACACCTTTTGCATTCCAGTCACCAGTGATAATTAACACATCCTGATTGCATGTTTGGTCAATTTCAGACT
>NW_006929427.1:3123-5034 GCF_000298275.1 Orycteropus afer afer
ACTCATAGCGACCCCTCCTTGGGTTTCCCACGCAGTATTGCTACGGAAGTAGATTGCCCAACCTTCCTTCCCAAACTGTAAGAAAATAAATTCCTGCTCCTTAAAGGCACCTACTTGTGCTATTTTTAGTTATGGCAGCATTAAGTAACTAAGATATAGGTTACTGGCATTTCACAACATTCTTCGTCTCCTAGTTCAATTGAAGGTAAGATTATGGGTGATTTTATTTGGTTTCCTTGTTGATCTATATTTTCCTGTTGGAGAACAAATGAAATTATTTGGATTTAGGAGGTCTCTATTACTACATGGCAAACTAGAAATAATGGTGAATTTTTAAAAAACACATTCTTAAGCATTTCTGATGCAACATAGATAATTAAAAGATAAGTTACTGTGTAAGGTTAAGATATGCCTCCAGTTCCATACAAGGGAAATTGTAATCAATTATGATTTCTTAAATTTTAATCAATTATGACTTCTTATATATAAGAACTTTAGGAAGTCCTCTTAAAATATTAACATGCTGGCTGATTAAATTGGGTACCTGCCATTTCATTTCTCACTTACATGTTTGCTGAACTAATGGGACAGCTCAGGAAACAAACATTTCAATCTCGTCTTTAAGATTTTCTTGCGTGGTTTTCATTCCTTCTTAGTAAGTCTGAACAACCCTGTTTTTTGTATTTAGGTATCATTTTGTAGAAAGAAAGCAAATCTTAAAAATTATTGCCTGACAATAGCCAATAGGTATAAAATAAGGAATTTATGAATTTTATTCTTAAAATTGAATGTGGCAGAGCATGAAATTTTTTTTTTTAAAGAAAAGAGTTATTTAAAACAAAATGATATAATTAAGTTCTGGATATCAGAAAGGGCTTTCTAGAACAAGAAGAAGTATTGCCAATTTTGTATGAACAAATCTAGCTTTCATTCTGGTTTCAGACTTGGAAGGTCATCTTTTTGTTTGCTTTTTAACTTTCCTTTCTTGTTTCCAGTGGCATAGTGCCAAAGGCATTTGACTGCTAACCCAAATGCTGGTGGTTCAAACCCACCAGCCACTCCTTAGAGAGAAGATTGGGCAATCTACTTCTGTAGAGATACCACCTTGGAAATGCAAGGAGGGGTTGCTATGAGTCAAATTGACTGGATGGCAGTGAGGTATCCTTTTTTTTTTTTTCCTTTTTTTCATTGTTCATTCTTTTAGGAACAAATTATTTTTGTAAAAGCACAAAAGTCATTTGTATATTTTTCAAAATTTCTCTATTAAACCACTTTTCTGTATGCTTTGCTATAATATCTCATGGAAATAGCTCAACAATACTCCAAAATGGAAATACTATCCCCATTGTCACATGAAAGTCTTTCTTGTAATGTTCCTCATTGACACCAAAAACTTTGAGAATAGTTTTCAAATTAAAAGATAGATACATAGTTAATTGAAGCTGTGATTGATTTTGTGGCTGGAAGGGTGGTATGGTTTGAAATACTGGGGTTACATCCTTGTTCTCTTTGTCACTGGCATGGTGGACATTTCAGGGAGCCCTGGTGGTGCAATAAGAAGGTTGCTAACTTAAAGGTTGGTGGTGTGAACCCACCCAGCGGCTTTGCAGGAAAAAAATTTTGGTGATCTGCTTCCATAAAGAATTCAGCCCAGTGAGCCCTATGTGGGCAGTTTTACTCTGTCACATGAAGTTGCTATGAGTCGGAATAGGCTAGATAGCACCTAATAATGACAGTGAAAAGGAAGATTCTACTGTTTCCTCTGTGTAAAGCAGCCTGCAAAATGCCATGTTGGCCACTAAAAGGAGTTTTCAGGAAGAAACTAATTTTATCTCCATGACCCATAGTCCTGTTTCTGTGGACTTATTCTTTCCTGCTCTCCACTGTCTCCCCCTTCTAAATCGCCAACAA
>NW_006929428.1:0-904 GCF_000298275.1 Orycteropus afer afer
TTGTTGTTCTGTGTCGTTGAGTTGGTCCCAACTCGTAACAACCCCTCCTTGGGTTTATGAGGTGGTATCACTACGGAAGTAGATTGCTCAACCTTCCTTGCTGGGAGTGGCTGGTGGGTTTGAACTGCTAGCCTTGTAGTTAGAAGTCAAGTGCCTTAGACACTCTGCTAATTTCACCTCAAATATGATGGTGAAATTAGGTGATTTTCCTATAAGTAGAAACTAAGGGAGTGTGTTAAAACCAGACAAACCTTACAAGTGATGCTAAAGGGAATCCTTTGAACAGAGAACCAATAACAGCAAACAACAACTGACCATTAATACATGACATGACATAACACAGAAACCAACAGAGCTAAGGAAGTATCTAAGTAAAGTAAGCTTACAAGAATATAAACAGGGAATCAAAGACATCAATTGGCAAAAGAGGACAACTACAAAACAAAAAGAGGGGGAAAATAGCATAGTTACAGAACTTCTAAATGGTGAGGAAGTCAAGAGAGTAGCAAAATAGAACAGAATGTTCTAAATTCAGGGACAAAATTATAAATCACAGCATAACCTCAAAGAAAAATGATAAACCTTCACATCACAATAACAAAGAGGACATGCAAAAATATTTAGCAAATGCTAAAACAATAGCAACAAAGGAAATGAAAACATGATTCATAAACATAATGAGCTCAGCACAGAAAATTATATGACACAAAGATACCAGGAACACCATGAAAAAACACATAACAAAATGATAGCAACCAATTCATACTTGTCAATAATTACACTGAATGTCAAGGAATTAAATGCATCACTCAAGTGATGAAGAGTTGCAGACTGGATAAGAAAACATAACCCATCAATATGCTGTCTACAAGAGACACACCTTAGAGACAAAGACAAAAATAGA
>NW_006929428.1:4779-6291 GCF_000298275.1 Orycteropus afer afer
GTCATCTTCACTTTCAGCAAGCAAGGTTGTGTCATCTGCATATCACAGGTTGTTAATGAGTCTTCCTCCAATCCTGATGCCACATTCTTCTTCATATAGTCCAGCTTCTCTGATTATTTGCCCTCTTCTGAATCTAACTTGAATTTCTGGAAGTTCCCTGTCAATATACTGCTGCAATGATTTCTGAATTATCTTCAGCAAAATTTTACTTGTGTGTAATATTAATGATATTGTTCGATAATTTCCACATTCTGTTGAATCAATTTTCTTTGGAATAGGCACAAATATCAATCTCTTCTAGTCAGTTCCAACTGATTGGAAAAATTAGAAGTAGAAAAATGGATAAAAGAAAGCTGTAAACTTAACAAAAATTCTTCCATATATGGAGGACCTGATACTAAACTTGCTTCTCCCAATATTTTGCATATTTCCCTTGCAACCACCTTCCTTATGAAGGAATTTTGGAAGTGGCAAGATAATAAATGTATTAAGAAAATATTTTTGGAGACCTTTCTGAAAAGTTACGAAACAATTAGTCGGACAGTGTTCTGTCTACTTAGAATTGAACCTAGATACACATAATCAACCAGCACCTGGAAAATATCCTTTGCCAACTGGACCAAGGCTTAAATGGCAAATAGATTTTTCCAGCTAACATTTGTTAATAATTATAAATATGTACAAATTATGATTTGCAGATTTTCACATTGAGTTGAGGCTTTCCTTGTTGAAAGGTCACAGCAGCGTTTGTTGCAGGGAAGATATTGTTCTTGTTGTTGTTGTAGTTATGTGCCGTGGAGTCGGACCCGACTCATAGCAACCCCTCCTTGGGTTTCCAAGGTGGTATCACTACAGAAGTAGATTGCCCCATCTTCCTTCTGAGGAGTGGCTGGTGGGTTTGAACCACTGCCTTCTGGTTAGCAGTCAAGTATCTTAGCCACTATGCTACCAGAGCTCCTAGAGAAGATATTAGAAAATATCATTCCCTTGTAGGGAGTCCCAGCTGTCCTCTGCATTTAACTGCTAACCAGAAGGCTGAAAGTTCAAACCCACCAGCCACTCCTCGGAAGGAAGGTCGGGCAATCTACTTCTTTAGTGATACTGCCTGGGAAACCCAAGGAGGTGTGAGTCGAATCTGACTCGATGGCAGTGAGTAGTAGTAGTACTAATACTATTGGACAAGTGATAAAGGCTATCTGTTATATCTTTCCTATTTTCCAAAGACTCTGTTATCCTTATTATCCCCAATCTTCTGAACTTGTGGAAGAGACTAATGGAATTTTAAAAATTCAATTGGCAAAATTTACCTCCTCCATGGGATTAACTTGACTACAACCACTCCTGTTGTTATCAATAGCTTTTGTTGTTGTTGTTGTTATGTGCCGTGTAGTCGGACCCCACTCATAGCGACCCCTCCTTGATGGCTTTACTGATCAGATTCATCTGTGGTGCCATCTTTTAACCATTACAGTTATATTTGCTTAATTTGAATTTATGACTTATATGGAAACT
>NW_006929429.1:0-2983 GCF_000298275.1 Orycteropus afer afer
TAAGGGAATTTGTTAAAACCAGACCAACCTTACAACAGATACTAAAGGGAGTCCTTTGAACACAGAATCAATAATAGCAAAGAACAACTGACCATTCATACACAATATGACATAACCCAGAAACCAACACAGCTGTGGATGTATCTCAAGTAAAATAAACTTACAAGATTGTAAACTGGGAACCAGAGACATCAATTGGCAAATGAGGAAAATTGCAAACTAAAAAAGGGGGAAAAGTAGTGTAGTTACAGAACTTCTAAATGGTGAGGAAGTCAAGAGAATTGCAAGATAGAATGGACTCTTCTAAACTTGGGGAGAAAATTATAAATCACAGGATTACCTCAAAGAAAAATGATAAACCTTCACATCACAATAAAAAAGAGGACAAACACAAATATTTAGCAAATAGTAAAACAATAGCAACAAAGGAAATGATAACATAATTCATAAACATAATGAGCTCAGCACAGAAAATTATATGGAACAAAGAAATCAAGAACACAATGAAAAAACACATAACAAAATGACAGCAACAAATTCATACTTGTCGATAATTACACTGAATGTTAATGTAATAAATGTACCACTCAAGAGATGGAGAGTTGCAGACTGGATAAGAAAACACAACCTATCAGTATGCTGTCTACAAGAGACACACCTTAGAGACAAAGACAAAAATAGACTAAAAATTAAAGGTTAAAAAAAGATTTATCAAGCAAATGGCAACCAAAGAAGAGTAGGAATGGCAATATTAATTTCTGATCAAATTGATATTAAGACAAAAATCACCATATGAGACAAGGAAGGACATTATATGATGATTAAAGGATCAGTTGAACAAGAAGATAGAACCATAATAAATATCTATGCACCCAATGAAAGAACCCCAAAATACATAAATCAGACTTTAAAAGAGTTCAAAAGGCAAATAGATGCTTCCACAGTCATAATGGGAGACTTTAATACACCGCTTTTGATGAAAGATAGAATAACTGGAAAAAAACTCAACTAAGACACAGAAGAGCTAAACAATACAATCCACCATCTTGACCTTATAGACATCTACGGAGCACTTCATCCAACACCAGCACAATATACATTCTTTTCCAGTGCACATGGAACATTCTCCAGGATAGACCATATGTTAGGCAATAAAACAAGCCTTAATAAATTTAAAAACACTGAAATACTGCAAAGCATCAACTCAGATCACAATGCTATCAAATTAGAAATCAAGAATAGGAAGGTCAACAGAAAAAGAGTAAACACATGGAAACTGAACAACACTCTCCTTAAGAAAGACTAGGTAAGAGAAGAAATAAAAATTGACATTCAAAAATTCCTTGAATCAAACGAGAATGAAAACACAACATACCAAAATCTTTGGGATACAGCAAGAGCAGTGATCAGAGGCCAATTTATAGCAATAAATACACACATCAAAAAAAGAAGAGCCAAAATCAACACTTTAAACCAAATCTCCAACAATTAGAAAAAGAACAGCAAGAAAAGTCTACAGTTACCAGAAGAAATGAAATAATAACGATTTGAGCAGAAATCAATGAAACAGAAAATAGACAAGAGAAAAAATCAACAAGAAGTTGATTTTTTAAAAAGACTAATAAAATTGACAAACCACTGGCAAATTTAACAAAGGAAAAGAGGGACAAAATTCAAATAATATGAACAAGAAACGAAATGGGCACCATCACAACAGAACCAACTGAAATAAAAAGGATAGTATCAGGATACTATGAGGAACTGTACTCCAACAAATTGGAAAATGTGGAAGAAATGGACAGATTTCTAGAAACATACCACTTACCTAAACTAACAGAGACTGATGTGGAAAAGTTGAACAGATCCATAACAAAAGAAGAAATAGAACAGGTCATCAAAAAATTACCAACAAAAAAAAAAAAGTCCTGGCCCAGACAGTTTCATGGAGAATTGTACCAAACCTTCAGAGAAAAACTGACACCAATTCTACTCAAACTATTCCAAAACATAGAAAAGGATGGAATCCTCCCAAATTCATTTGATGAAGCAATCATAACCTTGATACCACAACCAGGCAAAGACATCACTCAAAAGGAAAACTACAGACCAATGTCCCTCATGAATATAGATGCAACCAAAAATCTTCAACCAAAAATCCTCAACCAAAAATCCTAGCCAATAGACTTCTACAACATATCAAGAAAATAATTCATTATGACCAAGTGGGGTTCATATCAGGTATGCAAGTATGGTTCAGCATTAGCAAAACAATCAACATCATCCACCACATAAATAAAACAAAGGAAAAGAACCATATGATCACATTAATTGATACAGAAAAGGCAATTGAAAAAATCCAACACCCATTCCTGATCAAAACTCTCAGCAAAACAGGAATAGAAGGGACATTCCTCATCACAATAAAGGGCATACATGCAAAACCACAGCCAACATTACTGTCAATGGAGAGAGACTGAAACCATTTCCCTTGCAAGTAGGAACCAGACAAAGATACCCTCTATCACCACTTCTATTCAACAGTGTACTGGAAGTCCTAGCCAGGGCCATAAAGCAAGAAAGGGAAATCAAAGCATCCAAATTGGTAAGGAAGAAGTCAAACTATCCCTATTTGGTTATGATATGATCATATACCTAGAAAACCAAGAGACTCAGTCAAAAATCTACTGGTACTAATTGAGAGATTTAGCATCATGGCAGGTTATAAGATCAACATCCAAAAATCAGTTGGATACCTCTATACCAGCAATGAGAATAATGAAAAAGAAATAAGGAAATCAATACCATTTACAATAGCTACCAAAAAACAAAAATGAAAAACCTTGGGAATAAATCTTACCAGGGAAGCAAAAGCCCTGTACAAAGAAAACTGTAAAACACTACTTCAAGAAACCATAAGAGACCTACATAAATGGAAGAACATCCCATGCTCGTGGATAGGAAGATTGAACATTGTGAAAATGTC
>NW_006929429.1:4693-5382 GCF_000298275.1 Orycteropus afer afer
CGCATAATGTGGATGAACTTGGAGGACATTATGCTGAGTGAAATAAGTCAATCACAGAAGGACAAATATTGTATTAGTCCATTACTGTAAAAAGTTAAGGAAAGGTTTATATATGGAAGGAAATTTTCTTTGTTGCTTTCCAAGGGTGGGAGGGCAGGGGAGGGATCACTGTTAGACAGCTAGAGACAAGTATTGACTTGTGCGAAGAGAAGCGCGATGTACCTGATGTGAGTGATCAACACTGTGGCATTAAGGAAGAAGAGGAAGACATACAGAGGTACATGGGAGTTATAGACAACAAAGATCAACCCTTTTGCACATCAGTATTGCATTGTCAGTGAAGGCAAAGATGGATATATGGGTGGATAGATGGGTGCACAGGCTGAACTATTAGGTATATCTATGCAGCAGGAAGTATGCCCAAGACTATATGCAGGGTTGGCAGACAATGTTTCTACAAGTGTATTGATATGTTCTGTAAGAACTCCCAGGTGTATAGGAGACCTGACAAGGGACAAGGTTGTTGTCACTTCTTGACCACAGCCAGTTACCCAGACAGAATGAGTAGTTGGACCTGTGGGCTCGGGACCATAGTCACAGGGGACATCCAGCTCAATTACCACAGAAAACATTGTTCCACATCTTACTTTGGCGAGTAGCAACTGGGATCTTAAAAGCTTGCAAACAAG
>NW_006929430.1:0-1266 GCF_000298275.1 Orycteropus afer afer
TGAGTCCAAAGTTGGCTGCTGAAACCCACCCAGAGGAGGCTGGGAAGAAAGGCCTGGTGACTGGCTTGCGAAAGGCCACAGCCACTGACAAGCCTCCGGGGCAGCCCTGCCCGCACACATGGGACCCAGCAGCCGACAGCGACAAAACCTAAACCAGAACCAAGACCCCGCTCCAGGCAAGACCAGTGCGATCTTTACCACAGTCCAACCCGCCATCCGGACCGGCCACCTGCCATGCTTGCAAACCAAGTGACAGGCGTACTCCTGCCTGGGACCAAAATGACACTGTGGGGAGATAAGCCGGATTCCTTTAGAGTTGTGAGTGGGGATGGGTGGGCTATTTTAGGCATTACTCATGTATTGAAACATGATGTAGATAAATATTGGCTGTGGCCTTTCTGGGCTGTTGTACAGTAGCAACAAGCTAACTTCTGCACGAGGTAAAGGGTTCCTGAGCTCTTTGGAAATGGCTGGAACAATGGGTGAATTTTCTGAGTCAGAGCCTTAAGCTTTGAGACTTGGAAGAGCTGTGGGAGACAGAGCTCCGCCAACAACTTAGCACTTTCCCTGGAGACTGTAAGCTTCTGGAAGGGGGCCAGTGGCACTTCCCGGGTTTGGGGATTAGCCTTTAGCCTGGTGTCCCTGTCAGAAGCCGAGGGCCTAGTGTTCTAAGCACATTCCACAATTAGCTCTGGGTTAGGACCGGCAGCCGGAGGAGACAGGTACAGAGGGACCGGAGGCTGCCATGTCCCAGGGTGGTGCTGTCGGAGCACGTGCTGGGCTGCTCACCCACCAGGTGCAGGTGCGAGTCCCCCCAGGGGCGCGTGGGAGGAAAGGCCTGGACTCTGCCGCGGAAAACCCGTGGAGCATAGTTCCACTCCTCAGAGAGCCCTGCCTGACTCGCACGCTGGCTGCCGTCTTAGGGGCGTCTGATGCCCCCTTTGTGAACAGAAGGAGCTCAGCTCCACATTCAAAGATCAGAGTACCCCACACATGCCTGAGAAACCTGACCCACTGCCATCGAGTCGGTGCCGACTCACAGCGCCCCTGGAGGACTGAGTGGAACTGCCCCACAGGTCTTCCGAGTCTGTCAATCTTCACAGAGGCTGACTGCCTCATCTTTCTCCCACAGAGCTGCTGGTGGGTTTGAACCACCGACCTTTTGGTCATCAGCCAAGTATTTTAGCCACGGTACTAGCAGGGCTCCTTTGTACAGCAGCCACCTATCAGTTCCCATTGAGTGGCCTGTGATTCATGGCACCCCCC
>NW_006929430.1:2606-3133 GCF_000298275.1 Orycteropus afer afer
TGAGGAGGAGAGATGGTGAATGTAATGATGGCAAAAAGCCCAGCTTGCAGTAAATTTGAATAAATTGCTTAGACTAATGCTAGCCTGGACTGCCAGTCCTGCAGGGAGCCCACAGCTCCTGGTACGCAAGCTTGTACTATTTCCCTCCAGTTTGAACAGGTCCCTGGGTGCTGCCGGAACAGACAAGGACACTTATTCCACTGAAATCTAATGACATGTTTGCATCCCACAGATTTGCCGGAGTCAGGTGGCTCCTTCGGTCCCTCTTACCTGACCAGGTCGATGGGCTGGTATTTATAGAAGACCCCGTAACTTGCCCATTCTTCATACAGGAGCTAGAAGAGAGCAAGTGGTCAGGAAACGTAACAGTCTGTGTTTGTTCCTCTGAACACAGAGCTTCTGGGGACGTTGATGAACCGACAGACTCAACTCACAGCTACGTCATCCCTCCATCCCTCCCTCCATCCATTTATCCCTCCCTCCAGCCATCCCTCCAGCCATCCATCCCTCCAGCCATCCACACATCC
>NW_006929430.1:4123-4911 GCF_000298275.1 Orycteropus afer afer
ATGCACACACACCCCATCATCCCCCAGGCGTTGTGCTGGGGCCTTGTAGTGTGTGTTTGCCGGGTCTGAAGATGGAAGCCTTGTGTGAACAGGTAGTGTGTCCTAAGGAAGATGACGCATTCAGACTGCTGGCTACAAGGACCAATCCCGTGTCACCAACGCCTTTGCCAACCTTAACTCCAGCCCGGGCTCACAGATCACGCCTTCCAAGCAGCAGTGGGGAGGGCTTGAGCCTTGGCCTGAAGACCCTCATCTGGGGTCGAGCAGCTTGTTCCAAACATGGAGCAGCTGCCCTTTAAGAGCTGGGGTGGGGGAGGGGAGGAGAGGCTGCCCACCTCCTCAGCTCAGAGCCTGTGCTGGGCCAAAACGCAAAGAAAACCAAACCCGTTGGTGTGGTTGATTCTGATGTGACGGCCCTGCAGGTGACAGAGTAGATTGTGCTCGTGGGCTTTTTCTCGGTGGCCATCTTCACAGAAGCAGGTCACGAGGCCTTCCTTCTGCAGCACCTGAGTGGGTGCAAACTGCCAGTCTTTGGGTGACCAGCCAGCTAGTTGTTGCTAGGTGCTGTCGAGGTGTCTCAGACTCACAGCGACCCCACGTACAGAACAAAACACCGCCTGGTCCTGGGCCAGCTCCAAGATCCCTGCCATACCTCAGCCCATCGCTGTAGCCACCGTGCCAACCCATCATGTTGAGGGTCCCCTCTTTCACTGATCTTCCACTTTACCCAGCATGACATCCGTCTCCAGGGACTGGTCCCTTCTGACAACATGACCAAAGAGGTGAGA
>NW_006929431.1:0-1195 GCF_000298275.1 Orycteropus afer afer
GACAGGTAGCCAAGAAAGGCCATTGGAGACTTTCCTGGGTTAAGGCAGAAGACACACCACACCAGCATACCAGGGACCACACCAGCATACCAATGATCACCCCAACTATCTACCTTCAGCACCTGATTTTATCAGTAACTTGGGTTATCTAGGTGCAAAAGGACAGGTCCAGCACCACTGAAACCTGAGCAGAGAGTCTTTTGGTGCTGTAGGAAGATGGGCCTTGGAGGTGTCCCTGCAGTGGGTCACCGAGTAGGCTTGGGTCAGGTAGTGGCACTGAGAGGCCTGCACTTGACTTATCTCTAATATCGGGACCACAGATTACTAGCAGACACTCTCCTGACTCCAGTGCCACTGAAACTGAGTGGATCTTTGGCGCTGTGGGTGGGTGGACCCACAGAGGAACTCCCAAGGCAGATCGTGGTCTGGGCCAGTTAGGCTGGTGCCATGGGTGGGTGGGGCAAGAGAGAGAAACCCCCACGGCAGATCATGGAGCCAGGAAGTTGTCTTGGGTCAGCTTTTTTGGCACCAAGGGGCCTTGGGAGCAGGGTTTTTGTGTGTGTCTGAGCCTGGTGGAAAGTCACGACCCCCTAACAACTGGAGTTTTTGCTGAAATTGAGCTGTGGGTCTGTAAATAACAGTATGATGCCATCAGTAGCAGACCACTCAAAGGCCTAGAAATCGCCTCTAGCAACAGCAAGCTTTCCTTCTTCTGCTCCCACATTCTCCACCAATAACTTCACTCATCCAATAGATGAAACCACATTCAACCAACATAAAACCTCCTGGTTCAAATTCTAAACCCTCCTTATGACAAACAGAACCCATATCCACATTCCACAGTGATTCCACCATCACAAAGAAAACTTCAGAGCAACACAGCATACCTGAATTAACAACTTAAATAAATAAATAAACTACACCAGCTTCACCTTTTCAAAATATTAAACCATAAAACCAAGACAAAACAAGTCAATATATAACCAACAGTTAAAGACAACCTCAAAATGCCTAGGAAACAACAGGCAACCTCAAATCAAACAAAAAAACAGGACTAGACATTAGAAGCAAAACCCCAAACAAAGCTCTCATTATACATGGAGGAAGAGGAGGCAATAGAATTATCTGAGAAGGAATTTAGAAGATATGTTTATAGAGCTTTGTTGTTGTTGTTGTTATGTGCCATGGAGTCAGA
>NW_006929431.1:2435-3844 GCF_000298275.1 Orycteropus afer afer
TTAAAAACCAAGGAAGTCAATCAGCACACAACAACAGCAACTAACCTATCAGAGGGAATAAAACTGGGTACAAACTTCCAAGTGGAGAGGAAAACAGGGCAATGTCTTCACAGTACACACTGTTCTAAAAATGTAGAGACAAGAATATACTCCAAGGTAACCACAGAGAGAAGTAACAATCCCCCTAACAAATCCAGAAGGAAGGAAAACATATAGGTTTAATGAGCACAAAACCAACTATAAAGAAGAAAAGGGAGAAGCATTAGCCAATAAACTGAACTCAGCACAGAAAAGTATATGGGCCAAGGAAACGCAAACAACATGACAAAAAACATAATAGAATGACGGCAATCAATTCATACCCATCAATAATTACACTCAATGTGAATGGACTAAATGCACCTATTAAGAGAAAGAGAGCGGCAGACTGGATAAGAAAAGAAGACCCATTGATATGCTACCTAGAAGAGACCCACCTTAGACACAAAGATAAAAACAAATTAAGAGTTAAGGGATGGAAAAGAATATACCAAGACAATGGAAACCAAAAAAGAACAGGAGTGGCAATACTAATTTTTGGCAAATAGACATTAAGGTGAAAAACATCTTAAGAGATAAAGGAAAACATTATATGATGCTGAAAGGGTCAATTGACAAAGAAGACATTACAATAATAAGTATTTATGCACCCAATGAAAGTGCTCCAAAATACATGAAGCAAATATTAACTTAATTAAAAGGAATAATAGAGAACTCTACAATATCAGTAGGAGACTTCAACACACCACTTTCAAAGAGGGTCAGGTAAACTGGAAAAAAACTCAACAAAGATACAGAAGAGCTCAAAAATGCAATCAACCAACTTGACCTCATAGACATATACAGAGCATTTCAGCCAACAAAAGCACAGTTCACATTCTTCTCCAGTGCACATGGATCTTTCTCCAGAATAGACCATATGTTAGGACATAAAACAAGCCTCAATAAATTCAAAGCATTGAAATACAGCAAAGCATCTTACTGGACCACCATGCTATAAAATTAGAAATTAATAGTAGGAAGAGCAAGCAAAAAGCATCAAACATATGGAAGCTGAACAACTCACTGCTCAAAAACTACTGGGTAATAGAACAGATAAAAACTGAAATAAAAAATTTCCTAAAAACAAATGAGAGTGAAGATACATCATATCAAAACCTATGGGACACAGTGAAAGCAGTACTCATGGGACAGTTTATAGCAATAAATGCATACATCAAAAAAGAGGAAAGAAACAAAATCAACACTCTAACTCATCAACTCCAACAACTAGAAATAGAACAACAAAAGAATCCCACAGTATCTAGAAGCAAGGAAATAAAAAATATCAGAGCAGAAATAAATGAAACAGAAAACAAAACAAAACAAAA
>NW_006929431.1:4274-5016 GCF_000298275.1 Orycteropus afer afer
TGGAGTACTCCCAAACTCATTTTATGAAGCAAGCATAACACTAATACCAAAACCAGGGAAAGACAACACTAGAATGGAAAACTACTGACCAATGTCACTCATGAACATAGATGCAAAAATCTTTAACAAAATCCTAGCCAACAGAATCCAAAAACATATAAAAAAATTAATATACCCAGACCAAGTGAGATTCATACCAGGTTTACAAGGGTGGTTCAACATCAGAAAATCAATCAATGTAATCCACCACATAAAACAAAGGAAAACAAAAGGACCATATGATTATATCAATCGATGCAGAAAAGGCATTTGATAAAATCCAACATCATTCCTGTTTAAAACTCTCAGCAAAATAGGGATAGAAGGGAAATTCCTCAGCATAGTAAAGGGTATATATGCAAAGCCAACAGCCAACATCTTTATTAAGGGAGAAAGACTCAAGGCATTCCCCATACGAATGGGAGCCAGACAGGGATGCCCTCTATCACCACTTCTATTTAACATTGTATTGTAAGTCCTGGCCAGGGCAATAAGGCAACAAAGAGAAATAAAAGGTATGCAAATTGGCAAAGAGGAACTAAAACTATCTCTATTTGCGGATCATATGGTCCTGTACATAGAAAACCCACGGGACTCAATAAAAAAACTACTGGAACTAATAGAGAGGTTCAGCAAAGTGGTAGGATACATGGTCAACATACAAAAATCAGTTGGATTCCTCTATGCTAACAAAGAATCCTCT
>NW_006929432.1:0-791 GCF_000298275.1 Orycteropus afer afer
CAATCCTGATGCCATGTTTTTCTTCATATAGTCCAGCTTCTCAGATTATTTGCTCAGCATATAGATTGAATAAGTATGGGGAAAGGATACAACCCCAATGCACTCCCTTCCTGATTTTAAACCATGCTGTGTCCCCTTGTTCTGTTTGAATGACAGCCTCCTGGTCAAGATACAGGTTCCTCATGAGTATAATCAAGTGTTTGGGAATTCCCATTCTTCTCAATGTTATCCATAATTTGTCATGATCCAAATGCCTTTGCATAGTCAATAAAGCACAAGTAAACATCTTTCTGGTATTCTTTGCCTGGAGCCAAAATCCATCTGACAGCAGCTATGATATCCCTTGTTCCACCTCCTATTCTAATTCCAGCTTACACCTCTAAGTTCTCTGTCAATATACTGCTGCAAACGTTTTTGAATTATTTTCAGTAAGATCTTACTTGTGTGTGATATTAATGCTATTGTTCTGTAATTTCCACATTCTGTGGGATCACCTTTCTTTGGAATGAGTACAAATATGGATCCCTTCCAGTCGGTTGGCTCGTAGCTGTCTTCCAAATCTCTTAGCATAACCGAGTGAGTGCCTCCGGTGGGGCATCTGTTGAAACATCTCAGTGGGTATTCTGTTCATTCCTGGAGCCTTGTTCTTCGCCAATTCCTTCATTGCAACTTCTACTTCCTCCTTCAGTACCATTGGTTCTCGATCATGTGCCACCTCTTTAAATGGGTGAAGATCGACCAGTTCTTTTTGGTACAGTGACTGTGTATTCCTTCCATCTTCTTTTGATGTT
>NW_006929432.1:3273-6175 GCF_000298275.1 Orycteropus afer afer
ATAAAATTGTGCTGTAATGTAACAGACAGTGTTTCTCTGCTATTCATAAGGTTTTCCCTGGCCAATTCTTTGAGAAGTAGATGGCCTCCTCCTTCTTCCTAGTCTGTCTCAGTCTGCAAGCCTGGCTGATACCTGTGCAACAGGTGTACCCCTCTGAGTTTGAAACACCAGTGGCACAGCCTCAGGACTCAAAGCAACATGTCACCAGAGTAGGACAAACTGACAGACAAGTTTGTCTCCCTTAGCTGTTGGAAATCCCTCCAACCACCCTTACCTGGATGCCTGTGGCTAACTCCTCAATGTGTTCCAGTCGCCTTTGCTTTTTCTGTCCTCTCCCTGCTTCCCACCTCGCTGCTTGGGGGGGAGGGTGGCCTGGGTTCCCTCTCCTCACCTGGCTCCCTGCGGTTGACTTCTAGATCTGTTCCTATCCCCTTTACCTTTTCTGTCCTCTCCCTGCCTTCCCAACTCGCTCCTTGTGGGGCGTGGCCTGGGTTCCCTGTCTTCACCTGGGTCCCTGAGACTGACTCCTTGATCTTTTCTGGTCCCCTTTGCCTTTTCTGCCCTCTCCCTGCTTCCCACCTCGCTGCCTGTTCTTAGGTCCCTGGAATCTAAATGAGCAGGAATCCCCACCAGGTAGCATACCAGTAGGTGATAACAAATACATTCTGTTAAAAAATCTAAAGCTAAGTAAGGGGTACAGAGTGATGGGATTGAAGATGTCTATTTTGGATAGGCACTTGACTGCTAACCAGATGGCTGGTGGTTAAAACCCACCAGCCAGTCCTTGGAAGGAAGATGGGGCAATCTACTTCTGTAGTGATACTGCCTCAGAAACCCAAGGAGGGGTTGCTATGAGTTCGGTCCGACTCGACGGCACATAGCAACAACAACAATGTTAAATAATATATTCCTTTGCAATTTTTATTTTTATTGAACATTGAGATTTATTCAGGTGCTGCATATAACCAAACAACAAACTCACTGCTATCAAATCAATTCTGACTTATAATGATCCATGTGCTACATAATAGATCTAGCCTATTCATTTGAATTATGTATTGCAGTTGAGTATAGCTGGTTTACTTACTTGTTCCCATATTGATGGACACATGAAAAGATGCTCATCATTAACTTGGAAAGTGCAAATTAGAACTACCAAATACCATTTCATGCCAATCAGATTGGCAAAGATTAAAAGGTCTGACAGTGGTCTATTTATGCTGGGTATTAAGACTATGGTGTAATGGAGACTGTACACTAATGGTAAGGGCATGAATGGGTTGATTTTGGAAAGCAAATTTTGATGATACCAATTTTGGTGAAAGCTGAAGAAGCTTATATACTACAACTCAGCAGTTTTGCTTCTAGGTGTAGATTCTAGACTAGCACTGTTTAGTATTCTGTGATGAGGGAAATGTTCTGTATTTGCTCTGTCCAGTGTGGAAACCACTTGCCACATGTGACTTTTGTGCACTTGAAACATAGCTAGCTAGTACGGATGAAGAACTGAATTTTTAATATTATTTAATTTAGATTTAAATAGTCTCATGTGACTGTTGTTGTTATGTGCCGTCGAGTCAGACCCGACTCATAGAAACCCCTCTGTGGGTTTACAAGGCAGTATCACTACAGAAGTAGATTTCCCCATTTTCCTTTCAAGGAGTGGCTGGTGGTTTGAACCGCCAGCCTTCTGGTTAGCAGTCAAGTGCCTTAGCCACTATGCTACCAGAGGACTACATAATTCTGCAATCATGTATGAAACAGGTGTTAGTTTGTACATGGTAGGTGGCATTTATAGTAATAGAGAAAAATTGGGAAACAACCTGTGTGTCCAGCAGTAGAAATGTAAAGAGTTTTATTCCCATAAATAAGCTATAAATATATAACTGGTTCCGTTCATAATTATAGGGGTTTAGTTCTAAAGAAACCAGTTATTTGTTTCTAACAAAATGCTTCCAATATTAATCTTCAGGGGGATTATTTATTTATAAATGATAAAATAATAATCATTATTTTCTGGAAACTCAATTGGATTTTTTATGAAATCTGTCTAACATCTTTAAACTTGTTTCCAGTTTTCTCGATTACCTAGTGTTGCCATGATAAAAAAATGAAAGTTGGTGACTTTAAAGAAAAGAAATTTTATTTTCTCATGTTTCAGAATGCTCTTTCAGAAGACTAGAAGTTCAGGTTTAGTGAGTTGCTCTAGAGAGGTCATTTTTTATCTATCTTAGCTTCTAGTAGCTGCTGTGCCTGTCTGTCTTCACATGGAGTCTTCACCTGTATTTGTATGGCTATTCTGCTCTTTTTATAAGATACCATTCAGATGTGATTAAGTTTATCTGATATGACCTCGTTAATATAGCAAAAGAAAAATTCTATTTCCAAACAGGGTCACATTCACATTTACAAGAAGTAGGATTCAGCGTGTGTTTTTCAGGTACACAATTCAGTCCATAACACCAGTCTAACAAAGATGTACCAGCTCTGTAGTAGAGGAATACCATAAATTGGCTTTTATTTTATTTACTATTTTAATTTCATATTATAAGGACCTGACCCTTATTTAAATGAAATTTTAAAAGGACAGAAGCTTAAATGTCTTTGTAACATTTATCCATTCCAATCTCTTCAGGTTTTTCTATACTTTGATGAGTCCATTTTCTACTTCACATTTTTAAATGATTATAGTTGTGTTTTGAATAGTCCTTCTGAAGTACGAATTAGTTTCCTAATTTCACAATTTGCATTTTTCCTATACTAAATGTGTAACAAAAATAAATGCAGATGAAGTATTCTAAATGCTTTTAAAAAGAGTATTTTAAGTACTTTTAAAAAGAGAAGCCAGAAACGTTTTTAAAAAACACTCCATGCAGTTACTAGCTTCAGAAGCAGTATTTCT
>NW_006929433.1:0-1037 GCF_000298275.1 Orycteropus afer afer
CACAAATTACAATTGAATAACCATCAAAAAACTAAAAGCCCATGGACGAAAAACACACCCTGTAATCACACAGGAACAGTAACCAAAAAAAAAAAGAAAAAAGGGAAATAAAAAGAAGAAAAAACAAGAAAACCTGCAATATCCGGGGATAGGGCACTAAGAGAAAAAACATAGGGAAGGAGAATAATAAATGAAGAAAAAAATGGGAAAAATGCAAAAAGAAAAACAAGGAAAAGGGTTAATCATGAGAAAAAAGGGGGAAAAGAAAAAAAAAAAAAAACCTTAAATTAAAAAAAAAAATTCAACCAGGCACAGGGAAAAGAAAAAATGCTGAAAACTAGGACCTGGTAGGGGACGATTAAGAATAATAATAAAAAAGACAAAAGTATTAATAATATTATTTGTTTTAAAACAGACAAATACAAGCAAACTAATCACCAGAAAAAAGAAAGCGAAAAAGAAAAAAAGAGAATAAAAAAATCTGTGGAGGACAGGGCAGGGCACTCAGGCTCTGTCTGAGCACACAGACTGTGATGGAGTTCCTGTGGGCCCAGAAGGCAGGTGTGAGTGGGGGGATGGCCACACCTCTGTTCACCAAGCAGGTGTGGGGTATAAGAGTAACAAGAAGAATGTCATACCTTTTCAGTCTTGCAGGTCCCGAGTGTCCTTGGGGTTGCTGGAAAATAGAACGTGATCTTAAGCCCCAGGAATCTTCAAGAGAGCTGTCTCTTTAAATATCCAAAATAGTCAAGCCGCTTTTTAAACCTTCAAAATGGCAGCACCTCCAGACTGGCAAAAGTCCACAGTTCAGCCCACCTTTCTCTTCACCTTCTCCGTTTGTTCCCCAGCCACCATGCACAGTCCTCCGTGCAGTTTCTGGCTAGCAGGGTGACTTTTAGGTTAATTCTTAGGTCCTACCACCACTTGGGAATCTCCAAGCTGTCTATGACATCAGGATCACTCAGGATCGCTGCCAGACCGCAGCTCTGTATGTCTCCTTTTTTGGTATTTTCACACAAATTCTTCTGCTAGTTGGG
>NW_006929433.1:1137-2925 GCF_000298275.1 Orycteropus afer afer
GCAAATTCTTCTGCTAGTTGGGGTTTAGTCCAATTCTGCATCCTTTCCTTCATGGTTCAGGGGTCCAAGATTATCTTCTGTGTCTGTGTTAATTGGTTTCCCTTTTCTTTGTTGAAGAGGGTCTGTGCAGTCTTCTGCCTAGTCCACCATTTTGACGGAACTCTCTAGTGGTATCTCATTCTTAAGCACAATGGACCAAGGATCACCAGCTATTGAGGAAAACCTCTAACAAGGAAAAAAGATGTTCAAAGAAATAAATGGAAAGGGTCAACTAAAGTAACTACAAAGTAGGCATGGAAGGGATAGTTAAAAAAAAAAAAAAAGGTAATTAGAATCCTAGGAGACATATGTGGCACAGCTTTTCTGCTTTTAATCCTTGTTCTGTTCTAACACCCTCTTGGTCTATTTACAGGTTTTTCCTGAGCACAAATAAGTGTTCTAGAATTTCCATTCTTTGTTATGTTATCCATATTGTGTTATGATCCAAACAATCAAATGCCTTTGCATAGTCAATAAAACATAAGTAAACATCTTTTTGGTGTTCTTTGCTTTTAGCCATGATCCATCTGACATCAGCAATGATTCCACGTCCTGTTCTGATTCTGGCTTGATTTCTGGCAGTTCTCTGTCAATGTATGCTGCAATTGTTTTTGAATTATGGTCAGTAAATTTCAGTTCTATGTGATATTAATTATATTGTTCAACAATGTCTGCATCCTGTTAGATTATCTTTCCTTGAGATGGGCACAAATATTAATCTGTGCCAGTCAGTTGGCCAGGTACCTGTCTTCCAAAATTCTTGGCATAGATGCATGAGTGCTTCCAGTGTTGCATCCATTTGTGGAAACATCTCAATAGGTCTACCAATTCCTGAAGCCTTGTTTTTCGCCAGTTCCTTCAATGCAGCTTGGACTTCCTTCAGTACCACTCGTTCTTGATCATATACCCACTCCTGAAATGGTTGAACATTGATCAATTCTTTTTGGTCCAGTGACTCTGTAATTTGTTC
This sequence comes from Orycteropus afer afer, assembly GCF_000298275.1. Classification (NCBI taxonomy): domain Eukaryota; kingdom Metazoa; phylum Chordata; class Mammalia; order Tubulidentata; family Orycteropodidae; genus Orycteropus; species Orycteropus afer. Next base: position 2,147 of record NW_006929433.1, read on the forward strand.
CACCTTCCTTTGATGATATTCCTGCATTGTTCAATATTTTGCCCACAGAATCTTTCAATACTACATCTCACGGCTTGAATTTTGTCTTCATTACTTTCAGGTTGAGCAATGCCAAGTGTATCCTTCTCTTTTGGTTTTCTAACCCTAGTTCTTTGCACATTTCATTACAATACTTTACTTTGTCTTCTCAAGCCACCCTTTGAAATCTTATGTTTAGCTCTTTTACTTCATCATTTCTTCCATATGCTTAAGTTACTCTACATTCAAGAGCAAGTTTCAGAGCTTCTTCTGACATCCATTTTAGTCTTTTCTCTCTTCCTTGTCTTTTTAATGATCTTTCGCTTTCTTCATGTATGATGTCATTGATGTCATCCCAAAAATCCTCTGGTCTTCAGTCACTGGTGTCCTAAGAGTCAAATCTATTCTTCAGATAGTTTCTAAATTCAGGTGATATATAATCAAGGTCATATTTTGACTCTCATGGATTTGTTTCTATTTTCTTTAGCTTCAACTTGAATATGAGCAATTGATGTTCTGCTCTGCAGTTGGCCCCTGGTCTTATTTTGACTGATGATATCGAGCTTCTCCATTGCCTCTTTCCACATATTTGGCAGATTTGATTTCTGTATATTCCATCTGGTGAGGTCCAATGCATAGACACCATTTCTGTTGTTGAGAAAATGTATTTGCAATGTAGAAGTCATTGGCCTTCCAAAGTTCTATCATGTGATCTCCGGTGCTATTTTTATCACCAAGGCCATGTTTTCCAACTATTGATC